>NC_054066.1:13469681-13621052 GCF_017639655.2 Falco naumanni | reverse complement strand
ACCATCACATTCCTATCTCTATAATTTCTTTTGAGAACTTGGTACTCTCCTGACCCAATAAGTCTACAGATGAAAAATATGCAGAATTTAGAAGTCCTTTGATACCTTTTCATCTGTAAAATTATTTGATACCATTTTTCATTTTAAAACATTCTCACTTTAAGAGGATAATCATATCTTTGTGCTAAGAGAAACCACCCAAACCTGAATCATCCAACATAACATGCACCAACTAAAAAAGAATAAACAAATGAAGGGGAAAATAGCTCATATTCACTACACATCATATGCAAAAATACATTTACTTGCTTTATGAGGAATTTTTGGAAGGTTTAAAGAAGCTGGAGTGGTGTTAGTTTTGTATGCCAAACTAACCTAAAATCTTGCAATAGGCAAATGGAGCATGTAGCTATCTGTAATGTTCTAGTACTAGTTAAGGAGTAAACCTATCTTCTTTAGGGAGAGTTTTCCCACATTAAACACACAGAGGGAAGACATTAGTCAGTGCTTGCTTTCTACATTTGGTTTGATCTGATGCTTAATATGAAATATGCTGGCAGGCTGGAAAGCAAACTAGGTGTTGCACGAAAGAAGATGCTTACCTGTTAAAGCCTAGTGAAATTACTTGTCTGTGCAGCATGAGCAGGATGCTCAGTGAGGCACTTTCAAAAACTACACATGCTATTATTTTTAATAGTAATTATTCTGCGTTTAGATTCTCACACTCTCATTTTTCATCACTTTATGGAGACTTCTTCCAAAATTGAATCAAACTTCAGAAGACAAAGTCTGTTTGCAAAGCTGCTAACATCTTACCATCTTTCTGAGAATTCTTAGAGTAGAATTCCTGAACAGTAAGTAATTTTTTCTTTCATCCTGACTGGTAAACATAGCTAGAATCACGTAGGGTTCCTTTTAAGAGGGATCACAATTTCATTTTAGTAATAAAACAGCCTTTCATGCAAACACTTCAAATGAATGTGTCTAATTTGCGTTAGGACTGACTTGAACTGTCGGCACCCACAGTGTTCCTTCTCAAGGAGATCACAAGCCTGCTACTCCTTAATCCTTCTGCTCATCTTGTTTGTTTTGAACCTCACCCATCCTGGCTTCATCCAGTGCCCTCCAGTTACTATTGCTGGAGAAGAGAGCAACAACTAGTTTCCATCCATTCTGTGCGTGTTGGTAACGATTTTATAGACTGCTATCACATGTCTGTTTATGGAGTTAGGGAGCTTAGCCTCTTCAGTCAGACACTAAAGCTAAGCACCTTAACAGTGATGTTTTAAATATACGTTGCCCCACCTCTTTTATTTTTTTTTAATCTTTTTGTGTGGCAAATTGAAAAAGCCTTTCCCTCAATCAGTATTCACCTCATAAAAATCCTCAAATTTCTAGTAAGTAAAAAATATCAAGTAAAGAAAAGAAATCTTTTTTCTAATGCATAGGGTCTGTGAACAGCAATGCTACTTTCTTCATGTCATTTCCATAAGACATTCTAATACTTTCAACTGTCACCATCACCAGTACAGAAGGCTACTTCTAGATTTGGTATTCTATTTCCTTCCTTCCTTCTCTTGGCCATCCTATATTTATCTTTATTCATTCATCTGACCAACCTAATAGCCTTCTATGATGGAAAGAGTCGCTGAGCAAACAAGGGGAGGGCAGTGGATGGTGCCTACCCTGACCTCTCAGCCAGGTTTTGCCGCTGTCTCCCGTAACACCCTCCCAGGTGAGCGCAGGCGGTGTGGGTCAGGCGAGCGGGCAGCGAGGTGGGCTGAGAACGGGCGGGATGGCGGAGCTCAGAGGGCTGTGACCAGCGGCGCAGGGGCCAGCTGGAGGCCTGTAGCTCACGGTGTTCCCCAGGGTCAGTGCTGGGTCCAGCCCTGTGCAGCTCATCCATCAGCGGCCTGGGTGGAGGGGCAGGGGCACCCTCAGCCAGTCTGGGGGTGGTGCGGAACTGGGAGGAGCGGCTGGTGCACCGGGAGGCTGCGCTGCCATTCAGCCAGACCTGGGCAGGCCAGAGGGAACCTGGTGAAGTTCAGCAAAGGCAAGTGCAGGGTCCTGCCCCTGGGGAGGAGCAGCCCCACGCACCAGCACGGGCTGGGGCTGACCTGCTGGGGGGCAGCTCTGCGGGGAAGGACCTGGGAGTGCTGGTGGGCAGCAAGGTGCCCATGGGCCAGCAGCGTGCCCGTGTGGCCAAGGTGGCCAGTGGGACCCTGGGGTGCACCGGGAGGGCCGTGGCCAGCAGGTGGAGGGAGGTGATCCCCCCTCTGCTCTGCCCTGGTGAGGAGTGCTGTGCCCAGTGCTGAGCTGCCCAGGTCAGGGGAGACAAGGAGCTACTGGAGAGGGTCCGGTGGAAGGCTGTGAGGATGATGAGGGGACTGGAGCATCTCCCTTATGAGGAAGGGCTGAGAGAGCTGCGCCTGTTTAGCCTGGAGAAGAGAAGACAGAGAGGATCTTAATGCATACTAATATTTTAAGGGAGAGTGTCAAAAGGATGGGGCTGGGCTCTTTTCTGCAGTGCCCAGCAACAAGACAAGGGGCAATGAGCACAAACTGAAACCCAGGAAGTTCCATCTGAATCTGAGGCAGAACTTCGTTACCTTGAGGATGACAGAGCACTGGAGCAGGCTGCCCAGTGTGGGGTCTCCTTCTCTGGAGACATTCAAAACCTGCCTGGACATGAGGCTGTGCAACCTGCTGTAGGTGAACCTGCTCTTGCAGGAGGCTGGACTAGGTGATCTCCAGAGGTCTCTTCCAGCCCTGACCATTCTGTGATTCCGTCAGTCTGTCATTCCCAGTAGCTTCATGTTATCTGAAGCCCACAAATAATCTTTCACTCAGGTTAATGATTAAAATAAACCTTTTTTAAAAGTGGAAGGGGGAAAAAAAAGATGAATCTGGATATGATACAGCTGATGTTACATGGAAGAAAGATGCCTATTAGGTAGTGGTCATAGGCAGCAAGTTTGCTTATTTGACCGCAATTCTTTCAGTCATAAACTGACTTTCAATTTGCAAATTATCTTTAGGATTTCATTCAAGCTGACAGCCAGAGGAAAGACTCCATCCCAAGAGCAGGCTAATTATCCCCATGGCCAAAGATTTCAAAACTTGAAAGAAAAACAGGAATATATATAAAAAAAACCCCAAAAACCAAAAACAAAACAAACAAAAAAAAACCACAAAAAAAAACCCCACAACAGAAAAATGGAAAAATGAGCGACTGGCTGTTCATTTCTATTTTTAGTGTATATTTCATGAGATGGTTTAAACACTTTGAAGTGAAAGGATTTTGATCACCACAATGGCTGATGCAGTTAGAATGTTTATAGGAGAGGTGGATGTCATAGACACAGCTCCTATTCACAAGACAGAAATCAAGTCTTCTAAAAAAAAAAAAGAGACTTTCCCTTTTATTCTTATGAGTATACCAATTGTTAACTTCCAGGTAATTGACAAAATGGTTTGTAACATTTCTATAACAAAAAGCATGATTATATAGTGAAAGACATAGTCAGACACAGAGTGACTTAAAAAAAAGTCCCCCGTATTTATCATCCACAGCAAAAGGAAAGGTTCCTGCTAAAAGCTTAAAAAGGACTCAGTTAATAATGTGAAGTCTCTTGAGTAATTCTAATCAGATTATAAGCACAAGTCAAATACAATATTTGCATGATGCCCTCAAATGTCATTATTGATGCTTGAATGTATTAATTAATACATAGCTGTCATCACCTAGATAATCATCAGTTCCTACTTTGTGAATGATTCCTTAAACTGTAAGTTAGTGCAGGATATTGTGAAAATAAGTTATTTTTATGTTTACTCCAGTAAACTTGTAGTTCACTGCAGTTTCACAGTAATATAAATAATTTGTATGTCAAATGACTTAGAGGTGTTGGGTTTTTTCCCTTCAGGCTATCTGCTGATACATTTTCAACTGTCATAATCAGTCAGACAAAATTCTCTCAATGATAATAAGGTAGAAAAGAAAATTCAAACCAACCTCCATAGACATCAAAATGTCTTTGATTAGATTTGCTAGCATACAGCTGCACTTTGTTCTTTCAGCCACACTGATAAATACTTTCATTGTTAATCATTTCTGATTCTTAATCAGACTGCGAAAAGATATGGAAAATGAAAGAGTCAGAGATTTAAACTACATTGCTGAATAATTACATCAGAAGATGTGCCATTTACTGAGGGCTTGTTTTTTCCTAAGTGAAAAACATTAAAGAATGTGCACAGTAATTATTTTTCATAGAGGATGCAAACCTTTGTAGTGACACAAAAAAGATATTGAATAGTATATCCGTTATAATAGATATTAATAGGCATCCCAAGGACAGTGGTACACAGTATCTCACAGTATTTTAGAAAAAAAGGGAAATCAAAGCTGTTTGGTATATAGCAACCAAGGTTTTCACAAAGCTCCTTTCTATGTTATAGCGTTGATCAGAAAGGTTCAGAGACCTTCCAAGACAGGGAAGGCACTAGCACACACAATTCCCCTTGGATGCAGAGATTAGAGCCTGCAATCCTATTGATTTTGATGAGACTATTAAGTACTGAAATGAATGTTGTTTGATTTAATGAGACTTTTTATAGATACAGATTGCTTTCCTTAATTGTAATGGGTAGCATGTAGGTAAGAGAACAGTTATTGAATCTTCAGTCTTTTTGTGAATAGGAAAGAGCAATTTCCTGAGCTGCAGGACTGAAATGTCCCACCCCATCAGGGAGATGCTGTTTCATCTTTGGGATGTGGGTAGGGGGAGTAGAGGAGGGGGTGTGGGCGTTGGTTTGTTGCCTAATCTTATTGCTGATCAAACCATGTTTCATCTATGTTTAAAAAAAACCTTACATGCAACGGTCTTGTTTTAATAACTTTTAGTTATTACTGCAGAAGTGTTTAATTATCCTTACCACCTGGCCTGAGCCTATTACAGTTAATTAAAAAGTTTAGTAGACTTTTGACTAAGCCTATTGGTTTATCACAAAACTTCATTTCTATTCCCAAATCTTAATTTTATATAGGGCCACAGTACTATTATAGTAAGTTCTATCCAAGAGAAGATAATTTATTGAAATTAAATTCCATTACACTCATCATATGAATTCTAGAGGCAATGACTACTCAAAATCTTCATTGAAGTTGGTCATTTGTTTAAAGCAAACAATTATATAAACCAAAATGAACAAGTATTCCAAGTATAAATTTAAAAATGTACCAGTATTTAAAGTCTGTTTGCCTGGGTATGAAATGGGAAAACACGTTAAGCAACAACTAGTGTAGAACATGCAAGCCATATGTCAGTAGATTGGAGGTGGAATCCTCTGTGAGGATGATTCAAATACTGCAAGTCTAATACACCTGTCTTCATCCTTCTTTCCACACAGCTTATATAATCATCAGTAAGTACTACTGCATATCATTAATTTAGTCAATCTTCTGTTAATCTGAATGCTTCACAGATCCTTCTCTATGTGAAACAATATCATGACACGTTATGCTAACTAACACTGGGGAAAAAAAATCACATCAATATAATTATTTTAGCAGAATTCGATCAATGTAGGAGATCTCCATCACTCCTACTGTAATTCCAGTTCATTCACCGATTGCTACAATGACCTTCAAACTCCTTGTGAATATGAGTTCAGATTTTCTGTGTTGGCTATTAAAAAATAAATAAATAAACAAACAAAAAATAAACCAAACTCACTTCTTAACATGAATAAATAGACAAAAAGATCATAGTTAACTGACTTAATGTGATATAAGAATTAGGAGATTCATTCTGGTTTTGCATCTTAAATTGACCACATGATGAAGAACCCAAGGCAAACCACTAATTTTTGCCATTGCTACAAGGCCTCTGCAAAGGAAATGCATTCTGACAGACCAATTACAATCTCAGCTTCTATCAAGCTTCTTTTGGGGACTGCAACTGAGAATGCTAAATGCTTAAATAACCAGGAGTCAAACCACTTAGCATGTAACAACTCCAAAGTTGGAAATGAAATGAAATCCAAGTTAAAATGTCCCTCTTCTCCCTCTAGAATGGTCTAATCCAAGAAATCACATCTCCCAGCAGGTAAAGAATATAGAACATGCTACATGTTTTCAACAGTTACTAACTCAAGGGAATTAGGGAGTAATAGATCATTTAAATTCAGGAAGACAGAATTTCCCTTTTAAGCCAGTACTCCAAATGGAATTATCTGCAATGGCTAGAGGAGAGGGAATCATTTCAATCTTTTTCACTAACTAGGTAAGCTCTAACAGTTAAAAGACTAATTAGGCCTTCAGTGCGTAACTAACTGAACCTCCCCCTGGCAACAATTACAGCAGCTGCCTGCGACTTGGAATTGAGCTAGTGGAAAACGGACAGGCACCCATGGCATAAAGAAAACAAAACCACAAAAGCAGAACCTGAAAAATCAAAAGGAAACCAGACAAGAGAGGTAGTGGTATGTGCTATATTTAATGCCTGGGAACTTGCTGGCCAGAAAGGAAGCTTACAAAATCTAGAACATACACTTTGACTTTCTTATAAGAAGAAAGATTTCTGCTGCACTTAGAGAGCCTAAGCGACTGTGATGCCGTCCAGGCACATCGTGACTTTGTTGCAGACAGCAGTAGCACCCCTAGATGGATGAAGTTTCAGGAGATGGGAAGAACTGAGATGCTGGTGGCAAAACCCACTAACAGCTGCTGTCTGATCTCACAGGCTGGAGAAAATACCTTCACCGGCAACAGTATCTAAAGGGAAAGCTTCCCACTTTGTCCCTCTTACAGTGTATTTCTATCTGCTTTCCTTCACCTCATTTGCTGTTTTGCACAACACAGGGCAGGTTGGAGCAACATCTTTGTTTTAATGCTTTCTCCTGAACTGGGAGGACCTGTAATTGTACATGTTTCTATTCATATGAAGGATTTAATGAGCTTCGAATAAATTTTGCTATCAAAAGCAAATAAGCAAGCCACAAGACAAAAAGAATATGTGTGTGCCTCAGTTAAATTTCAAATACTCTGAGGACCTATCTGAACTTTCATTATGTCCTGCCTTTTGTCTGTCTGACATAGCATAATACCTAAAAATGAACCAATTAAAATCTAAGCATTTTACTTGCTAAAATCTCTAAGTTCATTAAATGGAAAAGCTTTTACACTGCCATACCAACTGACAATAGTGAAATAGGAACAGAACTGTCCTTAAAGATTGTGACTATAATAAACAGAATGTTGCAGGAACAATGCTTCATGTAGAATAAAAATCCTGCCTTGCTTTTTTTAATGTTAAATAAGCATTATAAATAAAACATTTTTAAAAAACTAAAAACACTGAGAGATTAAATTCCCAACTATTTTTATGGCATTCATTCACCTTATTCAACTGTTTGTTACTATTTTGTCTTACCAGAAAAGAAGTTTTCACAGTTTAAAAATTGTTGCAAAGAATGTATTTTTCATGGGTCAGTCATTTTTACAAAATTATGGATAAAAGTAGCAACTGGAGAATGTTCTTACTAAAAGGGTAAGCAGCAGGAAGCTGTGCTGTAGGAAGTCTTCTGTACACTGTGTTAGCTACTCTGTGATCAGAATGAAGGTTATTTTCTCTTGTAGTGAGCAAGGCAGAACAAACTACACAGAGACATTCTCTAGCAGTGCAGTTAAGTGGTTGTAGTAAATTATGGTCTATCTGTTTACTTACGTAACTGTTAAATCGCTTAACAGTGAAATTTCCTGTAAAAGCTGAAGTTGAAATAGTACCACAGACACTCATGCAACAATTAACCCCTCAACTTGCTTTGGTTTCCAGTAGTGTCAGAATTTTGAAGCATTTGAGATGTGGAGAAACAACAGCTTTCTCTTACTAATTGAAAAACATGGCCAGCATTAGGATATATGTATTTTGGCAGATTGCTTGTGTCTTCTGGTTTTGTTTTGAAATTACATTAATATATCTGCTAAATAACTTTTCTGTCTTTCATAGTAATTCACAACACTTTGTGTAGTTTAACCTTCAGCTCACGCATAAATATTCATGATAAATCTGTGGCAGCCTGACCAATAACAACAGAAACAAAAAAATATTTGACTAAGGCTACATGGAAAGAAAAATATTGCAGAGCACATAGTGCAGTTCAATGTAACTTGGTTTTCACCCTGTGACCAGTCAACAGTGTTTTACATGGCATTGTATATTCATTTCCACACGGACATTATTCATATCCTACATCTGTACTCCAGCAACATGGAAAAGCTGTTTTCTGCTTGGAGACCTACCTTTTTAAAAAAGAGTAGAGTCTGTAATGAAAACATCATATTTTTTTCTTACTGCTAATATAGTTAGAAAAGAAAAAAATAAAATCAATAATAATTTCCTTTACTCCTGGGGAAGAAGTATGCAAGCACCACATGATATCTGGTTGACCTCAAGTTCTTCTTTAATGTTTTTTCCATTTATGATCAGACTATAATTTGGCATCTAAGATTGATGATTTATACTATTTCTGTGGGTTGCTGCTAGACCGCCCCTCTCTCACTTTCCCATATCGCATAGAGCAGAAGAGAAATTTATTTCACGTTCTGCAGGATTCCAGTTTCACTGGCAGTGAAATCTGTATGTAATTTGACAGACATGAATTTGATGATACTCAACCATTCACCAGACCTTCAAGAATCTGGGACAGACATATTAGAAGGGCACTGTCACTAACTGCACAGATAACCTGACAGTACTTCTAGAATGTCTAATTTGTTAAAGCCACAAAATAAAACACTTCAGAATAATCCAATGAGAATGGAATTATGTCATAGTCAATAAAATTACTAATGTAATATGTGCTTCTTAGAAATCACATCAATGTCTCTATACTCCTTTATATATACTTTAAAAGACCTAACTACAAACCTATACGGCTAAACTTTAATGGTTTTGGTAGTTCAGGGACTCCGGTAATCTACAGCTTACCAACTACAGCTCATAAATACTCTTGACTAATGCAGGATGATAACTCTCATTGTGTGCAAATGGCTACGTCATCCCCCATTTGGATGGGAAGAGAAGTCCTGCCACTAATAATCTTCCAATCCTTTTGTCACAAATGAAGAAATTACTCTTTTCCATTATATGACGAGCACACACTTGGCAGTGTGCATGGGCATCTCTTCTCTGGATCTTTGCAGCATAGAGAGACAAATAAACTAAAGTAATGAGCTTTTTGTAGCTATAATGCTCCTTACTAAGTGGTATAAGGGAAAAAAAAGAAAATTTCATCCACATAACACTATATTAAAGGAATACTCTAATTAAAGTGTGGAATAAGTAACTCATTAGGGCCTTGAAACTGCCAAAGACTAGGTACACATCAAAATATTTAAAAAAAAATACACCCTCTGCTCAAGAAACTTAAATGACCTCTATGACAAGTCACAAAAGTGGAGAAGAAACAGCAGACTATTTACAAGGAATGTCTACAATCACTTTACTGAAAATCCTTAGCTATCCGGTTTTTAAAAATGGAAAGATTTAGTACCACATTCCTAATTATTATACATTTATCTCCTTCAAAGTTATATCCTTTGTGAGTTTATATTCACAACCTGAGGACCATGCCTTAAGAAAGACAAACAACAGAACATGCTAACTCACAAGAGCTAACACTTCAGGGTTATTCAGCAGCTCACTGATTCTCTGTATTGTTGTCACATACAACAGTGGATTTATTCTAGAAGCTGAAGTCCCCTTACTAGGTATTCTAGGTAGTTTTACAGAACTGCACTTCCACAAGAATATTTTTTTGTAACCATAAATAAATATTTGTAGAATACCAGAGATAATTTATGTTGGCTGTAACTCTGTTAATAACAGCTCCCTCCAATGTTCTAAATAAAATTTATTTATGGTCACACAGGAACCATATAAAACACAGTATACACATCACTACAGACATCAAAAACTGATTAAATAAATGATGTTTCATTTGCATGTGAGGGTAATAAACATTCTTGCATTTGCTAAACTTATTTATGCCTTACATCACTCTGGGTCCAGTAGCATGTCAGTCTCTGCATTTACAGGACAACTCTAGCATTTCCCAACCTTTCAGCAAGCAAGTATCCCCACAATTCCTCTTCCATACTGTCCCTACATTATTTACTAGTATTCCTGTATCTATTCTCACTCTTGTCTCTTTGAAGTAACATAGTCTCTGTTATCAACCTTTGAGCCTTTCTGAAGTCCTAGCTACAACACATAAATATTGACACTTCTTACATTAGGAACAGCGAAGCCAGTAGCTTAGTCTTGCTTTCCATCAGAGAGACGTTCACAGATGCTTAGCAAAGACAAGCCTTACTGCATTGGGTCTGGCCGAGCCCCCCAGCAGCCCTCACAGTGCTGTGCTTTGTATTAGTAGCTACAAAGGTGGTGATGACACACCAGGGGTTTGGCTACCGCTGAGCAGGGCTTGCACAGCATCAGGGCTGCTCACCAGCCTCTCCCCCTCCCCTCCCCAGCAGGCTGGGGTGGGCAAGATCTTGGGAGGGGACATAGTCAGGACAGCTGACCCAAATGACAAATGGGATATCCTGTACCATATAATGTCTGCTCAGCATAAAAGCTAAGAGAAAGGAGGACAGATTCCTTATTTATGATATTTGTCTTCTGGAGCAACCACTGAATTCCCACTTCTTGGGAAGTGGCCAAACATCACCTGCTGGTGGGAAGGAGAGAATAACATCTTTTGTTTTCCTTTGCTTCCACGTGCATGATTTTTTTGCTATTGCTTCATTAAACCACCTTTATCTTGACCCACAAGTTTTTTTCATGTTATTTTCTTCCCCCCTGTTCTGCTAAGGAGAAGAGCGATAGAGCCACTTGGTAGGCATTTGGTATCCAGCCAAGATCAACCCACCACAATTACATTTTTTTTTACAGATATCATTACAATGTGCAACAGTATGTCATCAGCAAGTATGTTCAGATACCTGTGTACAAGCAACTTACTAGGCTCAAGCAGTTAACTGTTAACTGCTGAGTGAAAACTCTGCAGTTAAAAAAAACCTAGTAATTTTGTAGTTAAAGTGTGTGGTTTAAACTGTATAAACTGTCTTTAAATATGATACTAATTGTATGGAATACTAATTTATTTCCAATGGTGATAATCATGGATGTTTAAGTCAAATCTCCATTCTCTGAGAAACTTACATTCCAAAGACAAAATATACCTACTCAGTCCATGTATCTTCTCCTACTTCATCCAACATCTCTGCACTGAAGCCACCCAACCTCATTCATATATTCATACATTACTAAAATCCATTCTTTAGCCATCACTCTATGATTTTACTGCTATGTTGAAAAGCAACTCTGATTTCAATTTTTCTTTTTATTAACTGTCACATTTTTCTTCTCTAGATACACCTTCCACTTAATTTATCCCATTTACAACTTTAGATATAATTCATACTTTCACAGGAATGTGTCCAGCAAAAATCTACTTCCAGGATACCTTCTCACGTTAACTAGAGCCAGAGCTAAAGATCAGCTGAAATAGTTTTGAATCTTATAAACGAGTATAAAGGACTTCGGGTACCTTGCAAAAAAGGAATGCTACTCACTTGTAAGTTATGTTCTAAGGACAGGTTTACACAAGGAACTGACTTTAAAGAAAGTGGTAAATGTAAAGAGAGATTGCTATCCTGAGTAGACTTCTTATGCAAACACTCATATATTAAAATGAAAATGCTTCATACCAAGATGAGCAAGCAGATATTCTGGAATTGTTTCCCTTGTAGGTAAATTCTAAGTAAGCATACCCAGAAGGTAGTGCAGGTCTTAGATTTTTTTGGCAAGTTGCTCATATTTTCTAGCTGGCTCAGTTTTATTCCAAATCCTTTAGATTAAATAAGTGCCAGCACTTCAGAAGATCAGGCTACGTTAAACATCACGCCAGCAGCTAACACCACTCACTGGCAGAGTGCAGCTTCTCATTACATTTTCTCCAGCAACACAGCCAGCACAGGAGGTGCCGAGCCTCCCGTTCTGCCTGCTCACTCATTCATCACCTGCTCAACAACACCAGCACCGCTGTTTGTAAAACTATCAAAATCTGGACCAGAAGATTGCTCTTAGATTGAAGAGGCCTACAAAAGGGAGGACAGGAACAAGTAAGCATAAACAGCAGAGGGCAGAAACCTCTCAGGCTTCTTGTGAAGCAGCAGCCAGAAAGGAAGGTGCTACCACACCACCTGCCATTTCTGGGGCCCCTTGCTCTCATGCCTGCTCCAAAACTCACCAAAATAAGTTTGTTTCTTATCAGACCCTTTAAAGCACAGTTAATTTTGTTAAGCTTCACTAATGTGCACTTAAAATCCATATTTGGCTATAATAATCTCTTTTCTGAGGTTTTCCCCTTCATATCCACAAAACAACCAAGTCATTAAAGCTTAAATGTAAGCATATGTTCTAGCACTATAGGAGATGTCCTTTCCCAAATCAGAGATGGAGGGAGATCTTCACAAATAAAAGCAGAAAGCAGGCAAAATTGAAAATCTCTGAGCTATGGGAAGGCTAGGCTCCTTCAATCTGTCAGTGGGATCCTTCTTGCCATAAACAAAAAAGAATGACAGGATTGTTTGCCTCAGATAAGTTACTCAGCACTGTTGGAGCTGTAAAAAATACTTAGTAAATAAAGCCAGTTGAATCAGAGGCAAATGCAGTTACTGCAGTGAAGTTGGCTGCAACCAGACTGTGGCAAAACATCTTCTGTCACAGAGTAAAGGGTACGTGCAGGAGCTGTGAGCAGGAATGGGGGCAGACACCTCAGCCCCACTGGTGCCCAAAGGGCCCCACCAGCAGGCACTCCTGCACGCGTGGCAAAGACACCTTCTGAGCACAAACTGCCTTCAGGGCCTTGGCTCATGGCTTCGTTTGCAGAAGGGTGAAAAATCTTACGTGGGGGGAATGGGAGAGGGAAGGAAAACAGTATGACTTTCGATGACTAGTTGTGTTTTAAGACTAGAATGATATTTCTTAGATTATGCATTATTTGCTTTTCACAAAAAACCATTCATTTAAGTTGCTTGAATTGGGATCTTTTTTTCCCTATAGCTTCAAACATGAAACCAATTATTTTGCAAAAGTGTGTCTTTCTATGTCATGTTCTCTGATACCTGCTCATTTCAAAGGCTTAAGTAAATTACATTTTTTTGCCTAAAGTTCTTAATACTTTCTTTTTTCTCTTCCATTTTTTCTTTCCCTATACTCCATATACTTTGTTCAATTCAAAGATCACTAACAGGCTAAGGCATGAATTTGACATATTTCCTAGATACAATTAAACTAAGAACCTCCAAGAAATTACATCAAATAACACAGGGCCTATGGGCTTAGCACATAACAACAAAAAAAACAAAAAAAAAAGAAAACAAAACAAAACAAAAAACCCAAAATGCACAAACCCAAACAAAACAACAACAAAAAAAACCCCACACAAAACCAAACCCAGACTTTCCATATTTGCAAGTGTTATTTTTGAACAAGTGTCTATTTATTGTGTATAATCTGTAATTTGTGTTACTGATAGAAACCCAGAGAAACATGGAAAAACTTGTAATGTTATAGAGGAACCCATCACAGTCAATTTGATGGCTAGGACCTGAGAATATCTAAAGAGCTAGTCAGTTCTCCTTGGATCAAACAGACCTACTGACCAAATGGGGATGACTCACGCTTACTGTTTCCATCTTTCAAATCCCACTGAAAACAAACTAAAGCAGCACTGAATCTTTTCTCTAAGACTGCATTCCTATAGAATCACTAAAAAGCTGCTATTGAGAGAGTTGCAGCTGGGACAGGGAACTGTGTCTGGATGCAGTGTGATAACTGCATGCTAACAGTTTGAAAGATTTTCAGATTCACTTCATGCACAAATGCCAAGCTGGCATCAAGCAGAAGCAAATCTATGCTTATCAACATAGCCAAAAGATCACACAGCAACCTCCTCATAAAACACATACCAAGGAAAGAATCACTACTTTGAGTGCAAAAATTAAATCAAGTTTTAAACAGCAATATGTAAATATTATGTACTCCCAATTTAAGCATATGGCTCTTACATGACATTGAAAAAAAAATGTATATCCCTTTTTCCACCAGTCCTGCTGACTGCTCTCGTTTTGTAAAACCACTATGCCAAAATTGTTTCCTGTGCTAGAATCACGGAATGGAAATAAAGTAATTCAATAGCAAAATTATAATGCCTTAAATTTTATGTCAACATAGATGCTCATCTCTTCACATTAATTTGTGGCAATTCTGACTTAAGTTAACTGTATGAATTGTAAATTTGATTGGATCCACAAGTGACTTGTCTCTTAGCCATCCAAGAAAAAGCAGAGTCCATAAAATTGTACTTCATTAGTGGCATGAGATTGACTCTGACAGAAACGGCATTTAATTTTTTTCTCATTAATCACAGCACAGAATAAAATACCTGCTAATAAGACACCATGTACCCTCTATAGTTCTGATCCATGGTTTTGGTAAAATTAAATTTTCACAGCATCCAAGCATCCAAGCATCTAACCATTAATTCACAGCTTCCGAGCAACTGGAAATTAGAATCATTTAGGTTGGAAAAGACTTTTGAAATCAAGTCCAACTGGTAACCCAGGGCTGCCAAGTCCATCACTAAACCACATCCCTAAGCACCACATCTACACATTTTTTAGATGCTTCCAGAGCTGGTGACTTCACCACCTCCCTGGGCAGCCTGTTCCGATGCTTCAGAACCTTTCTAGTAGAGAAATTGTTCCTAATATCCAATCTAAACCTCCCCTGGCACAACTTGAGGCTGTTTCATCTTGTCCTGTCACTTGTTATCTGGGAGAAGAGACCCACTCCCGCCTCGCTACATCCCTGTCAGAGAGGTGTAGACAGCAACAAGGTCCCCCCTGAGCCCCCTCCTCTCCACACTAAACCCCCCCAGTTCCCTCAGCCGCTCCCCATCAGACTTGTGCTCCAGCCCCTTCCCCAGCCCCGCTGCCCGTCTCTGGACACGCTCCAGCCCCTCTACGTCCCTCCTGCAGCGAGGGGCCCAGAACTGAACCCAGGATTCGAGGGGCGGCCTCACCAGTGCCGAGTGCAGGGGGACAGTCACTGCCCTGGTCCCGCTGGCCACACTGTTTCGGATACAAGCCAGGATGCTGTTGGCCTTCTTGGCCACCTGGGCACACTGCTGGCTCATGCCCAGCCAGCTGTCACCCAGCACCCCGGGCCCGTTCCCACCAGGCACTTCCCAGCCGCTCTGCCCCAGCCTGTAGCACTGTGTGGGGCTGGTGTGACCCCAGCGCAGGACCCGGCACGGAGCCTGGTTGGACCTCATACAGTTGGCCTCAGCCCATGGATCCAGCCTGCCCAGATCCCTCTGCAGAGCCTGCCTGCCCCCAAGCAGATCTACACTCCTGCCCAGCTTGGTGTTGTCGGCAAACTTACTGAGGGTGCACTTGATCCCCTCATCCAGATCACTGACAAAGATACTAAACACAATTGGCCCCAGTACTGAGCCCTGGGGACACCACTTGTGTCCATTACCACTTGTAATACCACTTGTAGTACTCTGTTTATAATAGTGAACTAGGGAAAGCATTTTCTTCTTAAAAACAAGGGTTAGGTAATGTATAGTATGATCTCAGAGCAATACAATTTGACAAACACATTTCCAGAAAGCTGACCCCTTCATTCAGTTCATACAGTGGAAGCATGTTTCAAATATAGTTTCAGTATCAGCTGAACTACTTTTTCATAAAACAGCAGGTATTTTCTGCATAGAAATAGGAAAAGCACACTGTAGCTCCTCAAGCCCCACAAAGGAAAGAGGCGCTGACACAGTGTCTTGTTTACTCTGTTCTCATCTGTTCGCAATTGGTAGCAGTTTTCAAGGGCCCTTAAACACCAGGTGGGGCAGGCTGGAAGGCATGGGTGGCCCCACAGGAGGAGTGTTATGGGGCTGGGCTGCACATAAGGAGCAAATTAGCACCATGCTCAGAACCTGTCCCCTTTGCATTTTTTTTTTTAACTGTTCTTACCTATGACCGATAACAAATCTTTCCAAGCTTCTCTTCATATAATCTCCTCTTACTTTCCAGGCACAGAAATTGACTCCTTTCACAGTGACACACTTTTACAATTCATTTATACTGGGATCCTGTAGGCAGTTTATTTTGCTCCTCACTAAGTAGCAAAAAAAGAGAAAACCAGCTAAAAAATGCACTAAAACCAGGTTACATTTAAGGGAGTCCAAATGAGACCCTGATACAAACATAGGCAGCCAAGGTATGTTGGACATGAAACCCAGGGTTCAGGGCAATAAATAGAACTAGATAGATTACTTCATAACGATGTGGCAAAGTATCCCAGCCTCCTGTTAAACAACTGCAAACTGGTAATATTTGTAGATTTTTTCAGAAAAATACAATAATTCACTACTCTTAACTTTGAGGGGAAAAAACAAAAGAAAACCACAACACCCCAACAACAATAAACACTTTCAAGTATTACAGAAGAGTTATGTCCAAGCTCCACCTCTTTTCTCAGACTTGGTGTCAGCTGCAAAAGCATCTTTCCTAAGGTAGCAGGTATTTGTTCCAAGTGCTGGTAGAAGCAGTGATAGCCAAGGAGCAAACAGGAAGACCAGTGCAATACACTACTGAGCAATAAAACAGGATTTGATAAACCACAAATTTTGTTTTCAAAACTGTAAAACCTTAACAGGAAATATATATATTCTTAAGCTCTAGGTATTCATGACGATGTTTCCTAAACTTGCTAGAAGACTACAAAACATCCCTTCTTAAAAAGACTTATGAGGAAATATGGAGCAATATGTGAGGAACCCAATCCTACTGAGTGTTTCAGTGGGAAGGAAAAGCTGAGTAGTTTCAAATGGAAGCTTTTACAAGACACAGAAATAGTGATTTTTAAATTTGATATTGTAGGGTGGAAATTTTTTTTGTTGTTGTTATTTAAAGTCCTATAACTTTACCTTGCAGATTCTGGGTTTTGTCCTTCCGCTTTGATTTTTATTTTTTTTGTATTTATATTTTGTTCCTCTCCAGCAGTCACATCAATGTTAGTTACCATATAATGAATAAAAATATGAAAAAATTCACAAAACACATTACTAAAAACCAAAAAAAAAAAAAGAATTCTGAAACAAAATTTCCAAAGTAGATCTTTTAAGGTCTTTCTGTACACAGAGCTATGAAAATATTTATTTTATTTATTATCACCTTAATTTATTTTCATGTTCATTTTCAGAATGCCCTGGAATTATTCCCTATTTTGTCCTTCAGACACAAAGGAATATTTTATTATGACATTTACAAATCAACCCTATTTAAGATGTCTATTCCAGATACACTCTGATTAATTTCTCACAATTTTAAAACAATGAGATGATCTGTTCTCCAGCAGTTAGGTCATTTTATGTGCTGCCTGGTCATCATTTTATTTAAATTATATTAACATTTGATTAAATCACAACCCAGGGCAGAAAAATAGTACTGTGATACAAATTAGCTCTGAGTGTATTTATCTTGTATGTATCTTGATGTTCCTCTAAAAAGGAAGCGTATGTATGTAAAACTGTGTGTGCATATACATAGATAGATAGATTTCTATAAAGCTTGAATTTTAAGGTATGAAAACCTATTTTGAATTTAACAAAAAAAAAATTGTCAGAGACTTCAGACTGAGTCGAAACAGAGAGGCTAGAACAGAGTGTTGGCTTGTATCTTTTCAATCAACATTTTGCTGGTTTGCTATAAAAGACGTAAATAGCTTTCAGATGCCACCATTCAAGCAGTAAGAAATTCTGAGAAAGGTGTTTCCAGCTGTGACTTTCACATTTTTCCTGTATCATCCAGGATTTTCTGTGCATTCGGGGCAAGGGGGTAGGGGGCATTGTTTGTCTTTCTGGATAAAATTGTGTAGTTTGGAAGCAGTTACCATCCAATATTCGCACTGAGCTCTCAGTCCCAATTGGATAATCAGGAAGTACTTCACAAAGCAACAGAGAGTTAAGTCTGATGTTGTACAAAACCCCCAGAACTTAGGAATTTCCAAAGAAATGTGCTGAGTTTGAATTAAAGCTTTCTCCTCCCTCAAAAATGTGTACATTTTAGACATACTATAAGGCTAACTCCTTTCTGAGTGAACATTATTTATGAAATCGATTTTATCAGATTGTTGATTTCTTTGCCTGTAAGCACAATCTTGTATCTACTTGTTTCTTCTTTATTTTAAATAGTAAATTTCAAAATTATTTAGACATACAGCTACAGTGTTAGTATTCTACATTCCCCTCCCTTTCCAATCACTTTAGAATATTTTCTTTCCTAACAAAGACTAAGAACAAATAAAAGTTTGTGCTTCACAAATGTCACTCATGTGGAACTAAACTAAATCACACAACAATTAACAATATGTTAATGAACAAAACCAGAAGTTTAATGGAGACAAAACCAAGCATTTCTAGCAGTTCTAGCAAGTAGATTATTTTAAACAAAAGCTTCCTGCAGCTAAATGCATTGCATAAACAATAAATTTCAGTTTGTGATTGCCAAAATGGATTTTTATTTGCACCAATTTGCACATTTAGTGATAGGGAGAGACTGGAAACATAGGGCATTTCCTGCTATGAATAACATGGCAATTTTATCTCTTGGAAAATGGAGCATAGCTACCATAAAACACATTTTTTTGGCAAGTGATCACCATACCTGGTATTATTTAATAGAACACAAAAAAGCAAAATCCCTAGCAGAATGCTTAGCTGTCTCAGACTGAAGTCAATGAAATATTGGCTTCAGCAGGGCCATGGTTTATGTTAACCTGATCTTAATACAACAAGAAATGAGTTCTAAAGTTATGAGATAAAATTACACCTGATATAACAAAACCCAGGTGTTTTCTACCTCTTAAACAGCCTGTTAGCCTGAAACTCCTTTTTCATATACACATTTTACCTCTCCCTCACTTGCTGGATTGAAGTTACAATAATTTACATGGAGAAATATTAACCAAAGGAAAGTTAGGTCACAAATATCCAAAAATATTTTATGTTTTCATCCTCCTCAAATTCCTTCAATAGGATTTAATATTAAAACTAAATATACATAAAAGAAAACTGCTAAGAAATATTTTAGCCTCAGAAAATTACTGCATTGATTGTTCTTATCCATTACCGCTTCTTACCATTCCTTTACTATCTATAAATCTCAAAAATAATTAGCAATGATATACAAGCACATGGACACTGGGTAACACTTGACTGTGCAGGTTTGTGTGGCTGGAATTCAGAGGAGAAACGAAAGTCACCTTTGTTTAAATGGCAGCTTCACTCACTGCTGCACCATGCAGACTTTTTGTGCAACACATAGGGAAAGGACTTCAGGAACATCTACAGCCTTTCCTAGCCACCAAACCCATTCTGCATTTCACTGTCTGAAACACACAAGCTCATCTGGGTATATCAGTTGCTTTCATTCCCAAAATGTCTTTGTTGTCCAAATAACTTTTTTCTTGCTTAAAGACAAAGTAATTTCATCCATTTTAGAGTTTCCATTAATATAATTTATCTCATTCACTAATGAGTGCAATTCTGTTTAGAACCCTTTATGAATGTTTTTCTTAATGTAGTCAACTCATTCGTCTGGCATGGAACTATTCTGTTTTTCTATTGTCCATATGTTTATCAAAAACAATGTATAATTGACTGCATAGACTTAATTGCATGTCTTCCCATCTGTCCTTGTCAAGTAAACTTTGTTTCATTATTCACTATTGGAAAATTAACCTTCTGTGCTCTTGAAAAGGGATTCAGTCACCTACATAACGTAATTTATTGTTCTAGAGAATTTGTAAGCCAGATACCTCTTTGCAAAGGAGCACCCCATTATTAGTGAGTAATAAGGGATGAGAAGCAGCACGTGGGCTGTATTTCCCAGCAGGAATAGCACAGGACTATTTTGTGAAATTTTCAGATGTGGGAACTTCCTTTCTAAATTATAAACAGGAGAGATAACAGGTCTTCCTTGCTCAGCTCTGCAAGACAGATGAAGGAATTAAAAAAAAAAACAACAAAAAAAACCCAAAACGGCTACCAGACAGAACTGGGTGTGTTATACCCCTCAGATTTCTGCTTCTTTGTAACTAATGTAGATTCAGTTTAGTTATGTAGTTTCACCTCTCACTAAAGACTCCAGAAGATACTCCATCATAATTTTGTAATACAAACTAACAACAACAACAAAAATTAAATATTTTATAGCATACACAGGAACTGCAGCTTCACGGTGTTGTAAAGTCATTCCTGGAATTATGCCATAGCACGTGAGTTTAATAGGTACTGAATTAATGCCTCCTGTCTATACACATGTATTTAATAGATAATCTCCTGTGATTACTAACATTTAACATATACCAAATCAGATATAAAAATGAAAAGTGAAGTTCACATCGTTTTTTAATAATCATGTAGCAATTAGGATTTGCTTAATTTTGATCACACACAATTGCAGCCATTGACTCCATTACCTCTGTATGTATTCAAGAAAACACTTGCACACACATACAGACACAAGCAGAAGGATATATTTCCCCCAAAGGAAACAGCAAGTTTGATAATTTATCTTTGTATATAAAGGGGGAAAATATCTCTTCAAGAGCGAGGAAAACAGAAGATAACACACGAGTTCTGCAGGTAAGTACAACAAAAATGCTGATCCTTTACATAGCACAAGACCTTTTTATTTCTTCCTCCAATCAACACTCCAGTTAAATATCAGCCACAGGAAATTTCTGACTGACTGAAAGACATACAGAATCAGGCTGTTAGTTTCTTGAGAGTTATGCAGTTAACTGCACTGATGAGAAACCCATTTCTCCTCTGCCCCCGTAATGTCCTTGTAACACTGTCATGTGTTCAACCTTTACTTACATTCAGAGCACTGGTAAAGAGGGAAAAAAGAAAAGAGAACAAGAGGAGCCTAATTTAGACGCCTCCTGTTTGAGCCTTCCTTCTTCACTAGGATTCATCTTCCCCAGGCTTCACCATTACCACTCAAAAAAAAAAAAAATATATACTCAAGGGTAGGAACCAGAGGAAGAGAAACTAACCACGCACAGTTTGCACCACTCTGCTCAGTCATCTGGTTCTTAGTGAATGACATGAGACCAGTTTAAAAAAGGAGCTTGAGCCTGCCTTATACAGTTGTGAGGAATCTCCACTTGCTCAGATGGCAAGGAACAGCTTTCATCAGGAAGAAAGGCTGATGAGTTTTCAGCATTCTTGTACAACTCTGTTTTGCACCTAAATTGAACATCATAAAGAAACTGGAGAAGTGCATGAGAACGGAAATTCATTTTCCTGAGGTTTCTGAAAACTAATGTGGTTTAGACCTATAATCTCCATTACAGTACAGATGCTGTCATAGGTGGTCATTTAAAAAGCAGCATCGTGGAAACAATGTAGTATGAGGTGTAACACTATTTTCCTGTGAGCAAGGTCAGATATATAAATTCTAGAACTGCTTTTGCAATGAGATTGCAAAGCAGGTGAGCACTGACTTAATGTATGTACATATATTTTATTATTTTACAGAAACAGGATCAGTTACCTTTAAAGGCTGTTCCTTAAAACCAATCACAAGTAATCAATTAAGCTTTTAATTAATTCCCCAAACAGCAAGACTTACTGGTGCATTTATTTTGCTCTGAAGTAGATGATGGCTAGGTCTTGTTTCTGCCCCTCACATGCTTCTACGGACAAAACCAGGTTTCCCCTCCCTATTTGCTTTACACAGTAGAGGTATCTCCAGCCATCTGTGTAACCACAGCTGGAAAAACTTATTACCTGCTTCAGCTAAGCAAAACACACACAAAAAATGCATTTGTACAAAAAAAACCCAACAGCAGCAACACGTATTTTCCTGCTATAAATTAAACCCAAGTTTGTTACAACACAGCAGATGACTGGCACTGCTTTTGATTTAATTCGTAGCTTAGTTTGGGCTCCCAAGCAGTATAGCTCTGTTTCCAATCAAGAGTTTTGGACGTATCTAAGGAAAGGCATCAATGTATTTAGGCACTGCCATGAAAAGGAAAAAAAAAAAAGAAAATACACACACACAGAGAGCAGTCTGGCTCACAGTTGATAGAAGTTCTTGAGTCTCACAGTGTTGCCCAAGAGCATGCTAGGTATGCAGGTGCAGGCTTTCCTTATTAACTGAAATTAAAGACCAATTTATACAGTCATCTCTTATTTCTATATACCACAGGATAGCTAGAGGGAAGAGACCACTCCCCCACCATTTTGCTAGGGTTTGTTCTTTCAGTACTAAAGTGAGATACAAACTTGATGGTGGCTTACTTTGAAAACTTAATGAGATCTGGTTACTCGGTCATACTTTATGAAGAGATGTGGTGCTTTTCTACTTCCCCTTCCTGAAGGGCCTTGGCAAGAGGACGAAGGCACTGGTGTCTGGCTCTGCTACTTTATAACCCAGGAGGAGAAGCAGAGGGGCACTGCATGAGGATTGACTCCCACTTGCACAGAAGAGCTCACATTACCAGCGTATTTTTTATTGTGCATTTCCTCAGTTTTCTGAAGTTTAGAATTTAAACCTAGATAAGTATTTCTTGGTTTTCAGTGTGTTTTTTCAATGTGTGCTGTATGAAATAAATGTGAAATGAGATAAAGAAATAAATGTAGACGACTTAGATGGGTATGCCCTCTACTTTTAAATAAACACACAGTTCTCAGACTTCTGTGGGAGTCCTGTGTGAGTAATGACCAAATAAAAATTTTGCAATCTACCTTTATGTGCTTGTATATGCTACAATTTATAAATATACTATATAAAAAACCATAAAATATCCTCAGAGAAACTACAACCATCCAGAAAAAATATAGATAGATTATAGCCTCTCTTACTTTACTTTTAAGAATTGCAGTATTGTTGACATACTGGTCTACCAGTTCAGAAATTCAATTAAAATACATCTTTTGTATTGTTCCCAGATTTGGTAAATCTCCTCTTTGAAATACTGGTTGGTGCAAATGGAAATTTTTCAGGCATACTTACACACACCTAAGCCCAATTTAAAATAAAGGCATACTATCCACAGTGTTACCCAGGCAGTAGTCTTACTTCCAGTAGCATCTTGTGGTCCTTTGCTGAGACCATGCAAAACACCTCAAAATCCAACCTGATTTACATAATCGAGACCATTCTCATCTCAATTGTTTTGATGTGTGATTTGATAATCTGCCTTAATGTTGATCTGTTTTGCACCCCTGTTGCTCTGTGCCCACCTAGGTTAATCTGTGTCTGGTAGCTGGCTTCTGGTGGAAAGGTCTCTAGGAGCTCTCCAGGTCTCCTCGCAGAGGACATAGCATTATGGGCCACTGGTGCTCCCACGTCCTATCATAATGCAAGTAATAAATTACAACTGATAATCTAACTCAGGCAGCTGCACTCCAGAACAATTAGCAGCTTGTAAACTTGAAGCACTGCTCTAAAGCTAAAAGTTTATGCTAAAGCCAGTGTGAGTTTGGTGGATAGATGTGCAGAGTATTTAACAAGATTTACTTTGCCAGAACACACTGAAGCTAAAAAAAAATCATGTAGTGATAAATTCCTCAGGATGCTGTTCTAATCAAGGGAGTTTACATAAGCGCATCCTACCTGTGAACATCACTCAAACATGGAATTATTTAATCAAAAGGAAATTTAAGTGCTTGAAAGGAAATAGAGGCTTTATTATCTGCAGCTAATTGTTCAGTTGAAGAGTGCTTGTTCACTGTCTGAGGGAACTAAGGTATGATTCGTGAACATCACCTGCTGTCACTTCCACCACAGATGCAAGTTAACTGCTGAAATCTCAGAGTAGTTTTTATTTTGGTACTACTTAACTGCAACATCATCTGTCATTTTAAAACATGAATTATCAAAGCAGTACCGATCAAAAACTAAATTAAAATCAGACATCAAAATTTCCATGCCACAGGATCATTTTTCTCATGTTAAAGGTGACAGAAGTTCATTGAAGCCATATAACATGAGGAAAATTTGGCCCTGCAGGAATGGCGAATGGAAGAGTTAAGGAAAGATGTGGGTTTTATACTATGTTGCAACACCAGCAGCACATGGTGAAGAATCAGCTGAGTGTATTCTACTACAAGGCAAAAAAAATATAAAAATAAATCTAGTTTTAAAAAAAATATCAAAAGCATTATTATGGCTTAACTGGGGATTATTTCAAATGTCACTTTAACAGAAGTTAGATGGGGATTTAGTTTGGGATTTTTTAATTGTAAATTTACCTTTGTTGCCTAGTTCTTACTGCAGAAGGGGAAGGTCCATTATGTTGCTGTTGCTCAGGCCTGACAGAAGGACAATTTATCATCTTTTGCTCAGCACCTCTAATTACAGTGGCTAACGAGATGAGTAAAGAAATTACTTAAAATTTTTCGCATCCTTGAGTAGGAAAATAATGTATAGAATACTAGTCTGCAAATCCTCAGTTCATCAAATAATACTCAACAAAGGCAAATTCAACAGAGTTGTTAACAGCTGGATGAAACTAGATTTACACTCACATGAAGATAGCTCAGATATGCAATATTGTGGCTACTGTTCAATTCTTGAAGGAAAAGAAAGAAAAAAAAACTTCAGGACAAGTGTCCAGCATCCACTTGATATGCCTGTCAGGGAAATAAACCTCAGCCTTACATGAAACCAAGTCTGAGAACATATGAGAGTAAATTGGAATCTAGACGTGAGACTGGGGACTGGAATGACTCTTCTCAGGCTGTTAGGGTTGCTTTATTTTGTATCAGAGTTGGACATATTTCAGCAGGCTGTAGTGCATCTGGATGGAAGCCACGATGTTTTCACTGGCTCTAGCTGTGGGTGCAAAATTCCATTTGCTTTGATACTTGCACAAGTGGAACCAAATGATCAGCCTAGTACAGTACAATTCATAGTGACATTGGACTAGTTCTGGCAAACCCTGTCATTCTGCTTCTCCAGAGTCTGGAACCCAGCTTAAAAAAAAAAGAACTCATTTCTGGTAGGTATCGAGGAGCAAATTGCGAAGGATAGGTTTTTTGTTTGTTTGTTTTCCACTCTTTTTCTTACAGATAAGAACGTTTGCTGAAGACTGTCAGGGACTTATTGATTCAAACCATCTTCCAAAATATCAGAGGTCTTCCCAAACTTTAAGTAAACTCTGCACTTCTCTGAAATTTGCTGATCCTTGGTCAGGAAGTACAGCATTCAGGTGGTTACAGTCCCACTGAGTAGCATTTCATGCCAGGAATAGTTAATCTATCCAGTTTCAGCAGATACATTCACAAAATACAGTGCTACTGCTGCTGACCAAGGATAACAAAATAACCCTTATGGTTAAATAATATAGAGCACTGTATATTCATTTATCTACTATTAAGCTATATTTTATCTTATGAACATTGAAATTGTCATGTACTCTATATTTTATTTCTGTATATATTGTATTCCTATTACATTTTTGTCGGCATGATTTTTATCAAGTCTTTCATTGTTTGCTGACATACTTGATTTAGGTTTGACTTTGAGTCTCAAAAGGTCATATAATCATTGGCCTCCTTTCATAATCCATTATGTTAAACCAAAGCTGAAGAAACAGGATTATTTTAGTCTCAGAGTGGTTCAGAGACATTAAATATTTAAGAAGTTATTCCTTCTAGCTGCTGAATGACTCTTGAATAACCATCAAAAAAAAAACCAAAAAACAAAACACAAAACAAAACCACCGTCTAACAAATGCACTTGCAAAAAATTCACTGGCGTATGCAGACATTGATTTAGTTCACACTCAGTTGCTATACTCTTTTGGCAGAAATGAAATGACAAAATAAAGTAAGAAATGAAGCATCTGAACTCTGGTATCATAACACAGATGTTAGATCCAGTGAACTATGTAGATCAGGTCAAGTGTACCCTGTCTTTGCTGCCCCTAGAGAGAATGCCTGGCATATCTTCAGCTGTAAGGGCAGAGGTTTTCATATGTAGCAGTATGACCTACATTTTAGGTGCACATACCCTTTACATTTTCAGTAAACTAGTAACCTGTAATTAACATTTCAAATGCAAAATGTAATGCAGAAGGGTGGTGCTGTTCAACCTACCCTGTCAAAAGTAATCATCGTTTCTCATTCTTTACACCAAGACACATGCATAATACATATTTCTTTGTATGTTAGCATTCTCAGATTTCTGCCACCTTGCTACATCTAGCATCAGGTTGACAAACTGGAACTCTTCTGACCACGCAAGCATAGACAAACATATCAGAAAAAAACTGTATGAACACAAAGGCCTAAACTCTGGCCTTGGTGCAGAAAGGAGGAAATGTACATGTCTGAACCACAAAAAATTTACAGAGAGTGTGCATGGAGACACACAGCTGAATTCCTCAGGCCACAGGGACCGCTCCCCATACTATACCTGCAGCACTGAAGTTACCGTCTTCTCATGTAAAGCTGTCAAGTGTGCTTCACCTGTTTCATGGGCCAGCTGCTCAACTACTTTGACTTCTGGCAGACCCCAAAGAAGCAGCAAATCAGAAACACCTCAAAATTAGTCAGGGAACAGCATGTTCTCATCTCCTACTTGCACAAGTGCTTAATTTATTCAGTTTATGTTGCTGTTAATGAAAAATGATTACCTGACTGCCTATGGAAGAGTAAAGAGCTAATGTGACTTCCAGGTAAGGTTTGCTATCTCCTTTTCATACATGTCCTTCCCACTCTCTCCTGACTGCTGTGAGTGTTCACATGGACTCAGGCATTTCTTCTCCAGACCTTTAGATGTATAGGAAATGCCGGTTGCTCCTGCTACATCAGGCCTGAAAGTCCGTGGCCAGTCTCCATAACACCCCAGATAGGTAGGTAACAGCTGTGGGAACACAGGCTGAAAACTACTAATGTAGCACATAAGTAAAAAGGAACACAACAGTAAAGTCAAAGTCATTGGAAATCCTTAAATCTCTCAAAAAGCATTTAATCAGTTATTATAAGCCACCAAAGGTGAAGACAAGTTGAAAGCAGTTACCAGTGCTAGCAACATAATAATAAAAAAAAAAAAAAAAAAGGAAAAATAACTAATATTTGTTGTATTGAAGAGTTTTTGTAAGAAATTTTACAGTAACACTAGGGCTGAATGCTTGTATATGAAATGTGTCAGAATTGAGCTGTTGGTCATTCAGATGTTCACATTTATACAAATTTGTGAAGATCTTAAAAAAGCTGGAGGAATGATGCACTTTAAAGACTGCACAACAAAAAATTGTTAACCATGAAGTTTAACAAAGGTTTGGCAGCTAGGCAAAGAGAAAACCCGATGAGTGAAAGCAGGCCTAGCTCAAACATTACCTTGGGGATCTGTGCTATTTTGTTAAGTGATTTCTGTGACACATCACAAGTGAGCAATGCTCCAAAAGAAAACAGGACACTGGAGCAGATCCTGATTTTAGTAAAGAACACTGACTGCAACCCCAAAAGTTGAATACTGAGGTGAAATACTCTGTGCTATGTAAGTCTTGTACCTACCTTAGGTTCCCCCAATACAGATGATACCATAAAGCAACAGTGTAACAACACTCGGCTGCTGCAGCATAGGCAGGCACGTGTTAAAATCTCTTCACCCCAGGCACAACTGCGCTGCAGCGTTAGGGAGCTCGATCCACCACCTCAGGACCACTTGATAAACACAGGTGTATGGAGGAGTTTCTAGCAGAGACCCTGTCTGCTGTGAGGAAAAGTTACTCACACCATAGATTGAAAAACTAAAAAATTGCCACCAGCCTGGGAAGACTGCCTCGAGTGTCAGACTCTCAGGGTTTTGAGCACTTCAGTAAGGGATGAATAGCGTTCTTCTTTAGCACAAAGATATTTCAAATAAATTGTACCTGAAAGCTGAGCAAAACTTGATTCTCCATTACTGCAGTAACTGAAGAATGTGTAAAGTTTAGGTATTTACTAAATAGAATATTTAGCAGAACTTTGTTTATATGCTTGATTATCAGGATTTTACAGATTTAAATAGGAGCAGAATTAAACAACACTCAACCCCTTGAGAAGGTGTATCACTGGATTCATGTAATAGAAAAATATCTGGAATTACACTCAAAGAGTTAAAGTAGTAGTAAAGCTGAAGATTAAAATTCTAAAGCAAACTTACTTAAAGTAACCTTGTCAGTAGCAAGTACGTGCATAATGAGACATTGGCTAAAGGAAGCATCTGTCCCCTCGTCTGTCTGAACTCATTATACATATGCATAAATATGTATATCCTGTTACAACATAAGTATCAATTCAAGAGTCACCAAAAGAAGCTAAAGAACAGAGCATTTATTTGAAATCCAGATTGAAACATCTTAAATAAAATGTTATATTATTTATCAGCAATTTATTTCATGATCAAATGAATAGCAAAGATCATCTTCCTTTAGCTAACATAGGAAAAAAATAGATATCTATAATTTTCTGTCCTTCAAATTCAAAATAGGTTCTCAAACTGAAATCGGACCTTCTATGTAATCATCTTAATGCTGATTAGGGCTGGATATTTTTATTTCTGACGCTTAGATATTAAGATATGATGAGTCAACTTTATTTATGTCTGAAAAATGAGACATACCTGCCCTGCCCAGACATATATCATAGCAGGATCATGGAGTTATCTTCAAGATACCTGCACAAACCATGTTGTGAGCTTGTGTTACACTGGTCATTGAGCCAAGCAGGTTTTGAAAGATACTCTCCCCTGACTTTAAAAGAGAGAAAAAAATAGAAACAAACAACCAAGAAATAAAAAACAACAACAGATGGAGCTATGGAGCAGCAGTGCAGTTCTCTTTGACTGTAAGGAGATAACCGTGTTAGGAAGCTGCTTGTCAGACTCCACCAGAGAACTCCCTCAATCAGGTTTTCTGTCCAGTCAGCACGGTTTCAAGTGTCACAGGTGCCAGAAAGAATGTTAACTCAGTCTAATTTGTAAGAAGAACAGAATACTATAAAGCTTCTAAAAAACCCACCAAAACCCAGTTTGCATAACACCTGAAGAGCCCTAAATGCTTGTAAAGAAAAAGTCACACAATCTTGCCAAGAATGAACTAGAGTGATTACATACAACTGGATGAACTGTAAACTTCTGAAATAAAAAATAACCCTAATTTCACATAATAAATAATATCATTATCAGGTTTGCAAGTGGGGACACTGGATGTACCCTAAAGAAATAGAACTGAATGCTAAAAAAAAGCCAAAAAAACCCACCCTGAAAATGAACAAACAGGACAAACAAGCAAGTGCAAGCGACTAATAATAGCTGCTGCAGAATTGCTCCCAGCACAATTTCTCCATACTTTCAGCTCCTTTTCTAGACAGCTTTCTCTTTTTGCAGTAACCGACCACTGTAAAGAATAGATTGCCTTACTTGAGTTTAAGAGGTATTAGATGGGTGAGAAGGATAAGGTACATAGAGAGCAATAACATATTAAGGACTTTTTTCTACGCTTTGGCCTTGATGCCAGATTTTCTGGACCCCCACAAACAAGGCTGAACACCAGCATTTCACACAGAAGAGAGGAGGTATAGGTTGCTAAGCTGCACCTGGCCAGGAGGTACAAATTTGAGTTTTCAGTTCTGACAAAATTTGCTGCCTCATCTAAATCACCAGAGGTATGCAAAAGTAAAAGAAAAGTTGCATCAAAACCAAACATTGACTAGCTATCATGGAAATACAAAATTAGAAGTTCATCATGCAAATTGTAAGCAGAATATATGATCCAGGAAACCAGGTAGGCATAAAATTGAAACATGGGGAAAATCTTATTGTACTTTTATAGTCTACTCACATGAATGAAATAATGTTTTACTGAAACTAGGTCATAAAGCTCAGAATCTTGCAGGATCAAGTGCAGAAAATACAAACTGAGGACTAAAAGGAGAAGCGGAGAAGAAATGGAATTCTACTGTTGTGTAGTGTTCATAACATTTTTTTCCACTCTATTCAGTCTCTAGATTGCTCAGTTAATTCTATACACATTTTACAATTTTTTATTTAAATTTCTACAATTTTTTCTTGTGGTACAAAGAGATAATTTTGTAACATTGTCCAAGCATGTGGGATTGTGTCAGGAAAGTAGAAACTCAGCTAAAGCTGAGATTTAATCACCAAGAGCAAAAAGAAGAGCTCCTATAACTATGCTAGTAGTAAAAGGTTGACATCAGAGCTCACCCTCTTTAGAGCTGAATATTGGACTGAGCTTCTTGCAACCTGAATTATCCTACAAAGTTAATATTACTTTTAATACTGAATATTGCATTAAGTTATATTAGTTTTATTAGTATTTAGTACATTAATAACTTAGTTATATTAACTTATGTTAGTTTGAATTACACAGAAAAAACCCACAAAATATAGTAATAAAGTGAAAAAGATTTGCATGAATCAAAAATAAGTTATATGGGAATGCATAAAACGAGTCCAAAAATTGCTTTGCATAAATATCCTCTAGTATTTGTTTAAACTTCAGAGCTACAGACTTTGCAGTCATTTGTATTCCATGAATACCCTAATGATTGAGTTCATCCAATATTCATTTGCCATTTTTGCATATATTCATACAGTGGTAATTAAAAACACATAAATCCATTGAGGTCCTTTAGAGTCCTGTAAATTGGTGCAAATTTATACTGTGTTCCCAAAGTTTTAAGGTGTCTGCTTGCTGTCTCAGAAGATACATCAAAAGGCATTTTGATGTATTGGGTAAAACTTTTGACCTGTTTTGTTCTGTGGTAAAAATCCTGTTAATAGCAATGCACCTGCATATTACTCCAAACCAATGGCCAGACAGATGCAGATCATGGTTAACGCCACTTTCCTGAAAAGTAGCTCACTTCAACCACAGTATAAGGGGGGGTGGGGAGGGGGGCGGGGGGGGGGAAGGAGGAATCTGTTAACCCTCTGCTTGCCCCTTCTTCCCTTAACCCACCATATATTTTTTTCTCTCCCTTAACCATACCACTTTTCTAGAATATGAATTAATTATTATATTACAGAAATTATCTTTTTTCTTCAATATAAAATGTTTTAAATCATGTAGAAACTCTACTTTGCAGTTATATTGAATGTCTTTCATGACTTTCAGCTGAAAAAAAATATTTTTGCATGAAAATGTTCAAATCTCATGATCAGAGAAAAAAAAACTTTCAAAAATATAAACATCCTCACTAGCTGCAGAGTTGGGAAAGCCAACATCTGTGGGTGGAAATAGTAAAAAATATTATTCTCCAGTGTCTGAAAGCCACGGTAACACATGTATTACACTGCCACTCAATAGTCCTATTTTGCTCTTTCTGGAGCATCCCATTGGAATTTGTTTTAAAATCAAAGAATCCTTCTATTTAAATTGAGCTTAATTTAAAATTCATTCTTGGTTTATTTATAAAGTGTATACACATTTTTATGAAAAAAAGAGACAATATTTCGCTAATACTAATTGCAGGAGGCTTGGCTCCTTAGGTAAAAAGTTTTAGAAAACCCAAAACACATAATCAGTGCTCAACATTCTCATGAGATCAGGTCCCAGAGGACAGATGGCAAAGCTTTTTACTAGAATGCAGCAAATTAGGTGTTAATATTCTAAATGTGTTGTCTTTCTTTTTTTTTTTTTTTTTTTTTTGTAAATGCTTAAATAAGTAGCATGCTTTTTTATTTATTAAAAACTGAAGAATCAGAGTCTAATTTCTGTGGAATGCACTAGAGACACTTCAAATATGGGATTCTTCAGTTAATCAGTACCAGAGTACTCTAACTCACTTCATGCAAACCACTTTTTATAAAAAGTTCATACACAGTTGGCTTGCTTTTTCTCACAGAAAACTTGGGGAAATAGCTATGGATCTCTCAAACTCTTGAATAGCTGCACACAAACAAGATGCACAGAAATTTGCATACCAACCATAGCAAAATAGTTCTGCATGTAAATTCTAAAAAACCTTTCAATTAGTACCATGAAGCACAAACTTTATTTTCTTAAGATTCTTTTTGTTATTTTTGAACAGCAAAGCAGAAGTTTTTCCTCAAAGGTTTTAATTCTGATCCCATTGAAGGTCACTAGCTGGTTTCCCACTGAAGATGGTGTACTGTGTCGGGCAGAATACAAACTTCACAGTGTTCACAGGAGGGAGAACTCTGAACTCTCCAGCCTTGGCTGGCCTGAAACACAGCAGTATCTTCATTTGAACTGCAGGTTACAGCCCAAAAATGTAAAAAGAGTTTAGAAAAGAAGTGCATTGATAACACATGCACACTCCTACTGTGTGGTACATGGAACTGGAAGCCACAACTTAAGCACTAACTGATAATTACTAATTTTCAATATCTGGTGTTCCCCTGACAATAACTTTGTTTTGTTTCCACTATCTTCTGAGGCTGTCAAATGGGAAATGGAAAAGCCTTCAGCCTATGCCTCATACCTATATGCCTTATTAAAAAATTGCCTTCAGTCTGAATGGATTCACTCCTTTAAATGCTACTAAATATATTCCAGACCTCAGACTCCACTCTGTTTGACAGTGTCTAGCTGCCAAAAGCTGTCCAGCGATGTATTCGCTTTTGGCTTTAAACAAAGAATGCTACAGCATTACCGATTTCCATTGTCCAAGGGGAATAAAGGAGTCCTAAGCTTCCTGGCAGCACAGATACACCCTGCAATCTAGTTGCATCTATCCCTCAGTGCTGGCAGCCCACTCAGACTGCAAATTCCACCCTCCAGCCCAAAGATAAAAACAAACAAACAAGTCAGTGGCATCCATGTTCTGCAGAACACTTATCTTGGATTTCACATCAAATTTTAAGTGTTACTATCTTCCTTGTTGCCTTGGTCTGTTGACTCTACAGTAAACAGAGACTCACTTCGGAATGAAAACCTAATTTGTAGTTTGTTGTCAAATTGGGAATTATGAAAAGCTGGCCAAACCTTTACAGATATAATTGTCCTTGAGCTGACATGATACCATCATCCTGAAGCTGTATACTACACAAAAGCAACAGTTAAACATTGAAAGAGCATCTTTGCTCTACTAAAATCTTTAATGATTATTTTATTGGTAGCAGTAAAGACTTATCAGATCACTAACATTGGCAAGAGACCTTGGTGTAAACTCCCTGTGAGCTCAAACAGGCAAAGACATGGCTTCTGGAAGCTACCAAAAATGTGGACAAAAACAAATAAAGTCTAATCCACCAAATCCACCCAAGCATTGAAGTCCAAAGACAAAGATATTAAAAAAAAATTAAATATATCTCTTGCATTTGTGTTTGGGGGCATATCAATTACTGAACTTTTTTCTTCCTCATCTTACCCAGGGCAAGAGCCTAAAAAAGTAGACATATTACAGATCTTCCTTTACCCAAACTCAATAATTTGAGTCCAAAAATGACTTGCACTTAAGCTAAGCATTACCTCACAATGCATAAAGTACTAGCAGTTTCACTGATATTAACAAAAAAGAGAAAGAGCGTGACCCTAACAAATTTAGATCTCATGCCACAATTCATTATTCCCATGCATCTCTAAGCACTGAGTGTAGCCTTCTTTACACAGAAGAAGAATAATTGTTTGTAAAAGTCTCTTGCTACAGACTTGTCCTTGTTTGCAAAAGTTGATGATGAATGACACATGAACATTGATCTAAGTTGAACCAGAAATTGCCTGAACTGAGAGCAATATGAAATAGTCCTACCAAATGGGAATTCTAATCACTGTGTTTCTGACACTGATACAATAAACACAGCATGCAAGCAGATAGATACCTTATTTAAACAGACATTAACACATTTTTAGGGGAAAATGTGTGTCTTCTGACAGCTGTATTCAGGTCTTTGCAAGTGAATGATAAAATTGCTTGTCCTAGCTTTAAACACGTTGAATTGAGAAACTAAACTAAATAGATGTGGTCTGCTTGCCACACCTTCTCAGACACAGTCTTATGTAGCTTAAAATGAAAATACTGGAAGGAACACAGCAATACGTCCACAGTCTTTTGATTGCTAGAACTGCTTGTTTTCTGCAGCCACCCCTGTGCTAACAGCTACCTCTTCAGCTGCATAATACTCAGAAAGGCAGGAAAAAAGTTTGAAAACCACATGCTATTACTTTAAAATTCAGTGAGATGTAGCAGGGTAGAAAAAACTAGGCTTGTAAGTGAGGTAGACATACGCAAGCCAGATAAGTTTTAAAATCTCTTGATCCAGTTAAGAGAAAACTGTAACCACATGGTAATATCCACACCAAAGTTGGAGCAGTGAGAAGTAATAAAATTTCAGCGCTCTAGCCTGAGTACTTAAAAATATTTAATTGCCATTCACAAGAGCCAAGTTTTCAACTTTGTACTATGGGTTACTTCAGTTCTTCAGACTGTTACTCCTACATCACTTAAACATGGTAAATCTTCAGTGACTGCACAGTAAGAAGGTAAACACTTTGTAGCAAGACTGTTAAATCCATTGAAACTCCTGTGTATGTGTCATACAAACATCAACTCATAAAACATCATTAACATTTACTCTTGCAGGAGAGTTATGGAAACTTCTGCAACTGACCCCTGATATTAAGGCTATTCAAAAACATTGCTTCAAGTGGAATGATATTTTTTTTTCCCTTGGAAGCATAATTTCAAGCTTTTTATTTAAAGTACTTTAATACATATAATCATTCTTCAAGTTGGTGCAGTAGTTCTCGGCTCTGAATTTAAAGTACTATTTTCTACCAGAAGTCTACCAAATTAAAGCAGAATTATATAAATATTCAATTCTTGTGCTACATTATTGTTCAGCCTAAGCTCATGGCTTCCTGACACTTTGACCAAAGTTTTCATTAAGAAGCAACCTAAAGTTGGAGCAAATGGAAAGTAGGGCAGAGGTATAGACAGGAGAGAAGAAAAAAAAACACCACACAGTACAAAAAAACCAAACAAACAAAAAAAAAAAAACCACACCAAACCCATTCTTTCCTAAGTAATTATCCTTTAAAGACAATATGAGATCATTGAATTTATGTGAAATACGAAAAAAAACTTCTACTGGGGATTTTCTGTAAATATAGGAAAGACGCAGATAATGCTTGTGGTGTTGAGAACTCTGTGACAAAATTTCTATGGCTTGAGGGTATGCTTATTGGTAACAGAAATTCAGCATCACTGAGGCCATGAAGTTTTGTTTTCCTCATTATTAATGTGTTGTGCTGTTAAAAAAAATATTAAAATTATGTGTAGCTAATCAGCAGTTCATATGGCCTCTTTTGCACAAGATTAGTAGCAAACAGGCTGCAACGTGTTGCATTGATCTCTCTTCTTTGTGGTAATACCAAGAGGAACCTATGCAGACTGCCAAAAACTAGTCCAGTTTATGACCGGAAACAAAAATTCAGAAAACACATCTGTATTAAATATGAATTTACACTCAAATTTCAAGCTCATTCTCTTTGGAATAGTCAGGTTTTTTGGACTCCTGAGCCACATAAAAGAAACCTGCACTAAACGTGTATCAAACATTGAACAGTTCATTTTTTCTTTAGTCTCTTTTTCTCTGCAACCAGGAATGAAAATTATTTTCAATAACAGAATGGTTCAGGCACTCAAAAACTCAGCCTGTGCACGCAGGAAGTTCATATGCAACATGTGAAGGATTCCAGGCACCTGCTTTTTGCTCTACAGCCTGGTGGTGGGACTTGAAACCATAATACAGCAGTATGCCATATGCATTTCCTAATGGACATCAGGGCAGGGAAAAGCTATAATTTCATCTAGACTGTGTTCTTCAGAACAGTAATGTTTTCTTTGCAGTCCCCTGGGAACATGAATCCTAGTGACCCCAAAGGGTGGAGAGAATTAAAAAAAATCTTAAGAGCAGGAACAGAGAAGAAAGATCAGAACAAACACCTAACAAGACAAGGGGTTGAATGTCTGTTTACAGCAAGGGCAGCTATGGCAGCAGATTAAACAAGAGTCACAAGCCTCAATTGAATCATAGGATTTTACAGGTTCATACACCATGTCTGTCTATCCAACCAGTAAAATTTCAGTCATTAGTTTGCTGGTTTTCCATCCTCTTTTTTTGATCTCAACATGGTTCCAACTTGTCAGGTATTAGTGCTGAAAACCTTAATTACTTAGAACAGGAATAAATTTAATTTCACATTACCAAATTACACACTCATTTGATTCTAATCACAGCAAAACAAACCAGTAAGTATTAGTGTGGACAAGAACTCTGAAACTTGATCCTAAAGTGACAATTCTGGAGATTATTTTAATGATTTATCTAAAGTCTTTAACTGTTTTACCAGGTAACTACTTGTAGTCTGTGGACTAGTCACCAGACTAGATCCAGGAAACATGGATTAAATTCCCAACCACATGTTGATCTGATGAGTCCTTTTCCTAGGAGAATTAAAAAAAAAAAAAAAAAAAGGTACTATACTTAACTTCACAGTCTTACCTCCAGCATCCTGCTTGGTTCTGTTCTGAGCTTTGTGGGCAGCATAGATTTGACAAGCTCTCCAGCAGCAGGTGTTTGCCCTTTGAAGAATATTCCAAGCAGCTGGTTTCTTGTTCCTTATCAAAGGCTCGACAGTTTCCCAACACAGCCCAGAAAAGCAGTGAAACCCTTCATTAAGTAAAGCAGTTGGAAAAAGACAATTTTCAACACAGATTAACAAAACTTTACAGGGAATGTCAGCAAGAAAAAACTTAGATCAAATTAGCTCATGATTCTTGAAAATATTTTTATGCTTAGTTTCTATTTTCCTTCCTCTCCTGCTAGCCCTGCACATCAATTTTCAAAGTATCAAGAGCTCTCTGCATATCCAAAATATCTTTAAAAAAATAAATAGAAAATTCTACGGTATACTGTCTTTCCCCAAACTGTTGCTACCCCAAGTCTACAGCTAATAAGATGTTCTTAACCGGCTGCTACGTCACTTCTACCTCCAAAAGTGACAAGTATGCAGTGCTTCAACAGAAAATGCTGTCATCTTGAGACAGAAATTGTAGGTAAGAGAAGGGTAAGCAGTATATTTAGTTAGCCATTAACCTAAGCTGAGAATATAGAATATCAGAAATTTACTATTCCCCTACCACATATTCCAGTTATAGCTACATTTTATTAATGTAACTGTTAGCATGTTCTTCTACTCCAGGCTGTGCAAGACTGGGGGGGGGGGGCGGAACTAACCAGAACAGAAGCACCGTTGTGTTTCATGCCTCAACAGAAAATTCTGGATTTTTGGCCCCAGGAACTCCTAAAAGAAAAGGTGAGATTAGTTTGAGTAACGCACTCTGATACTGAGTCTGCCTGGAGTAAATTACATGCAGCACCCATGAAAGCTGAGCGTGAGGCTGTTGTCTCCAAAGGGAGTGTTGGTGCACCCAGGGTGCAAAGCCGAGATAACATTTATCGCATGTCTGCGCGGACATGGGTGCTAGGTGGTAAATCCACAAAGCCAGCAAACCTCTAAATACATAGTAAAACCTTTTCTATACTTTGAACAATTGCTTACAAATACCTTCAGTCACACTTAATTCTCATTGGTTCTTATGAGCCTTGTCTCCATTTAGAGGTACGGTATCTTTTTTTTCACTGTGAAAGTTCTGTGGGGAGGGGAACTTTCTTTCCTCGAGGGTGGATCTTTTAGCATGCTAATTAGGATAGTTCACACAAAGTTCAAGTAATTTTCTGTTTGGTCTCACACACAAAGTTCAAGTAATTTTCTGTTTGGTCTCATTAACAATTTGGTTCTCCTCGAGTTTATCTTGCTATGCCCCAGACTGATGTATTTATGTTGTCTATTCCTCCTCCCACAGCCATGTTTTGTTAACTATTTGCAACAGCCTCCATTTTTCAAATTCTTTCTTGTTTTTCATCATAGATATTTACGTACTTTTTCTAAATTTCAAGTTTGATCTAATATTAAGCTGGTGACTACAAGGAAGAAATAATGAATTTGTGAAGAGGCACACACAATGAACATTTCTTATGTTTTATAGAGCTTTGTGGCCACTTTGGGAGGCATTCAGGCAGGAGGGTATATGATAGTTACTAAGCAACAGAGATACAACTTAATGATGAATCTGCAGAGCAAAAGTTTTTCATTTTATGGAAAAAAGAGTTAGTTAAGACTAGCAGTGGATAAAGACAGAAGATCTGTTTTCAAAGAAAAGGAGAGAGAAAAATGTGTAACAGCTATTAACCTGTGCATAAGGAGAAAAGAACTGGATTTCTAGTTATCTCTCATTCTCAAAGCAGCCTTAAAAGTATTTTCAAAGTTCACTGCAAGAATGAAGTTCTTAGCTGCCTCACTGTCTTCACAGCTGCAACGTATCATGAGAGAGAGAGAGAGAGAGATTTGGTGTCATTTGCTCTAAACCCATGTTTTAATTTTCCCTGTCTAACTGTTTCCATTTCCATAGCAAAAGTTTAGACTTCTGCTTCACTGCAATAAGCTTGCATGTTATTCTTCATCTTCAGTTTGTTTAGTATTGAAGGCAAATCTGGAGGAAGAAGACAAACCCTGGCTGCATTTGTTTGTGTAACAGCAAGCATGCCAGCTCGGGTTAGTGCACAGACGGTCTCTTAGAGTACGCAGCCTACCATGGAAACTCAAGGTTTGGAGACCATCTCCTGCCAGGTTTCCATGGTCACTTTTAAGGCTGATATTGCCAGACACTGAGCGTCATGCAAACAAACTTCCAGAAAGGGGGAGGTGACAGAAAGTGAAGTCACAATTTTAAGATGCCCTCAACCCCCAGCCCAGCTCATTAGAAGTGTGCGGTAGACAAATGCCTTCTCCAAGGTAAGTGTACTAGGAGTTCACATCTTTGCCACAGCTGTTACACTGATGTGGGAGGCAAATTGCAACCTGCCCGGGCTAGCTTTATTTCTACTCATTGTCAAGTCTCTAGAGAAATCAGTGTAATCCTAAAAGAATTAGAAACAAGCTGCTACGTGCATGACAATATATTAATCAAGAGTAAAGAGAATGAATTACTTCACTTTGCTAATTTGTAAGTTACCAATACCAGTTCTTATGGTCAAGTCCTATAATTTTTACTCTAATCAAATTAATGATAAAATTAATGTATGGTTCTTTATGAGCAGAGATCTGCACTTCATTTGAGGGGAAATTTTTACACAACTGATCTGTAGACAAGACTACTGAAGCTTTCCTTTTGTATTCCCTTCTCACTACCCCATCCACCACCCATTGTTACTCTAGTGGAAAAAGGAAGCTCAATCTTCCGTGCTGTGCTAAAGCTCTTTGAAACAGGCCATGGAGCACATAGCCAGGCAAAATATAGGAAAATATACTAAAAACATTCACAGAGCAGCAAGTTATTTTACTAGTGAATGTCTACACATCATTCAGTGTCGGCAATGCAACACTGCCAACTGTGATTGCCACCACAACACACACCTGGTCACTCAGCCCACGATTCCTATTTTTGACATACTTGACTTCAGCCCCTATAGCCAGGAGTAAAATCCAGCCCTACAAGTTTAGGACACAGCAATACTGACAGAAGAGACGGCTCTTCACATTTATATGAGCAGACAGCTTGTTCAGCTGCTTTTAATGTTCAAACAGTGAAATATATTTGTCCAGACCTTAGGGTTCTTTTATTGCCAGTGAGGAAAGATGACTGAAAGGGATATGAATTACATTTGAAGGTAGGCTTGCAGGGGAGGGACAGAGAACACCAGCCATGCAAACAACAGAACATATGAAGATATTCCACCTAAATAACCCTAGAAACCCTCAATTCCAGTTCTCTTAATACTGACCGAGGCTTTCCTAAGATAGAGAAACATTTGTGCTGAAGTGTTAAGAGACCTGTTGCAGGTATAAGACAGCTCTATTTCTGACACCCGTTCAGAACACAGTAGTTCCTTGAGACCTGGCTGAGGGGTTGTTATATAGATATAGGAGGTTTTGACCTTAAGAGGTTACATCTTTTGATGGCTGCTGAGTTGTCTCTGTGAAATGACCATGTGGCATCAAACCGCTTTCTGGAAGAAAAGCTTGCTATGTCAAATTAACAATCCCAGTCATGCCCCCCAGACTCCCTTGAGTTTCATCATTACCACAGTTATAATTAACCCAGGAAGCTAATTAGAACATTATTGTTCCCCGCAACACAGTTGACTATTGTAGTACAGATGGGATCCTATTATTTCCCACATATACTACAATGCTTAAATAAACTGTGACCAGCTCAGGTGACAGCTGCGTGTTTGGGTTAAAATTACAATGTCAACTTAGATAACAGACAATCCATTGATGAAGACGGGCCTAAATTATGGCTTTTATGGGTATGGGTCATTTGGGAAAGGTCTACAAAATCAAGGTCAACACATGCTGGGAAAAAAGATATAAACGAGTGGCAAACACACAGATAGATGTACTTATGCCATGCCTCATCAACAAATGCTTGTGCAATCTCACCCCTGCCCAGTGACATGTAAAGTTTTTATGGAAAATAAGGATGGTTATTTTTTCATATTTACACATTAATTCAAATTATTTCAGTTATTCACTGTACTTCTAATGATTGTGTATTTAAAACATTAGATTCTAAAAAATGTTGGTGTAATTTCAATTTTCTGTTGACTATATACCCAGTGTTACAATCCCATGAAGATGCTACAAATAGTAGTACATGAAGTGCAGCTTTATACATGGACCTCTGTGTGACAGGGTAATCTTAATCCAGACATGTAGGAAAAATTATTTAATACAACACTGATTTTGATTTGTCTACACAAATTAAAAAATGTTAATTTAGGTTCTGGGTACTTAGTTATCACTGAAAACAAAGTGTGTCTATAAAACATGAAGACAGCATTTTCTAGCTACCAGAGAGAAGGGGAAGAAAAAACTATAATTAATTTATTTTTCTGCACAAATGATACCAGATCCTGACAACCAGCTCCAGACTCTTCATAAGATGTCCAAAGAGATAAGCAGCCTCATATGTTTTATCTATACATCTAAGCTTTTTCTTGATGTCATATCACAGAATAGAGAGCTACTTATGTTTCCTAAAATGGAAGGAGCAGCACAGCAGTTTTTACAAAGTCCTACTTTAATCCAAGGACGTTAACAGCCATATGTTTTCTATATACTCAGTGGATAGAAAGACAGGATCCTCTTGAGTATAGTTAAAATTCAGATTATGCTTTCTTGAAAGTGTGTCTGCCATCATCATCATCAACAGAAGACTGGGGGGGAGCTAGATTCCGCGGACTAAAATTAACTTGCGTAAAATTCTTCCTCTCCGTCACTGCACCACCAACTTCAAACTTACCTTATATATGTTCATATATGTGTTTGTTTCCAGCCCACAGAAAGTTTGGTTAGTTTTTCTTGATAACACCTATCTCATGGGTGTAAGGGGTATTGTGTATGCTCATGTCAGCTTTTTGAAAACTTTACTTCAGAAAAGTGTAAATACAACATGTTATTCAAGCTAATCAGCTGCAGGGAGGTATTAGCAAATAGTCAGTCATGGTGGGGTGGGGGGTTGGAGAGACCCCACCAGGAAACTTCTAGGTTAGTGTGCGAATAAAGAGGATCACAATGAAGGGAAATAATTCCCTTTCTGATCGTGCTTATTTCCCCTCTTTTTGCAACTTCTGAGCAAATACTTAAGTATTTTCCAGACCAACTTCGTATTTTTTCCTAGGTCAGAAAAGAGGAGAACTAAAAGCCAGAATGGACTAAGTTCTGAAAACTAAAATACATTCACTAAACCTCAAAGAAAATTGTACAAAATTATGCCTATTAATTCAGAGAGCAGCAAATACACAACTCTTGCTAGCCTAAAATACCACCAGATAATTATTTACACTTGAGAACTTCTATAGTCTTTTGGAATAAAAGCATTTCTGTACGGGTTCAAGCTGACATTAATTTTGCCTCAAATTACCTTGTACATTTCAGTGAATGGATAAATACACTGTGCTGTAAGTTAATCGCAATGTCGGGCATCTTCAGAAGAACAAGGCTATTCACAGATGTTACAAAGCTGCATTTCATGTCACATGTAGTGGGGTGTGCTATGAATATATTCTTTTACAGGTATGAGAATTATTTTCCTAGAGTAAAAGCTGCATACAACCCAATCTCAAATCTAGGGGTAAATAGATAATTACTTATACAACATTCCTATATTTTTGCCACACTAGGATCACATACTTGAGTAGCCAACTGTCACTCACTAGTATGGCTATGGAACTCACAGCCTGCCCTTACTATGGGGATCTTCTGTTTCCTCTTTGATTATATACTTACAGATCATACACACTTTTCTATTTCCCTCCCATCATGCAATTTGTCAGGCTATGCAAACTACACACAGTCAACAAAAAGTCTTTTAACATACAAAAGGCGTTTCTTCCTACAAACCCTGTGCTGGATTTCTTGCTTTTCTTTTGGTCCCTTTAACAAATTCAGATTTATATTCAAAGAAATATATTCTGATATAAATTTATTTCACACTGGCTTCTTTCTGTTGGCTGTAGTAAAGAGCAGAGTTATTTTCTATTTCCACCAGAATAAGAAAAAAAGAGATGAATCCCAGTGGTCTTTCTAGATAGCATTTCTTGCAGTGTTTCATTGTTATACTAGGTAGAATTAAATTGCTATCAGGTACTTCGTATGTCAAGTCTACTTCAGCTGTAGTTACAATATGCTATTTGAGGAACATACCAAACCTAGGGTAGCATTTAAATATGTTCTGCAGCTACAGATCTACCAAGCAAAGCAGCTCAGATTTTTCCAGTTGTGTGAAGGCTTTTGCCACCATGTAGAATAAATGATTAGACAATTAGAATAGAGTAACCATGCTTAAACAGAAAAGCATTGCAGAGTGCTGTATTTTTCATGCAATGTTTCAAAATTTCCCAGTTTCTTCAAGTACTGGCTCCTTGGTCACTTTTTTCTATCACATTAACAAAAAACATTACACATGGATTTTAAAAGTGTGGCTTATACGATATTTGAAGCTAAGAGATGAAAGAATTCCCAAAGTAAAAAATGTTCTAGATTCCCAGCAACATCACCAAGTTTCATTCATTTAAAAGATAAATTACGTACACTTCTGAAAAACGTTTGCTTAATACCGTGACTATAGGACAACTAGGTTCTCCACAAACAACTGGGGTCTAAATTACTGTTATGAATTTTTTCCTGTATTACTCTGAAGTCAAAAATTTAAATTTAGATTGTATTGCTGAAGAGGAGGTGGCAGTAGAAACTGACATATTCATAATGCCATATGGCTGATACCATCAACCAATAAGGCAAAGAATTTGACACCGGTGCTGTTAGAAGTCTGACTTCCACATAACTGTCAGCGAATTTCTAACAGAAGTTGAACTGAAATAACTTCTCTTGCTCTTCACATCTCTCCACAAAATGTTGTATCTCAGTTCTAGGTTTTTCCAATAATTTTTACTTTGGAAAGACCTTTCTGTAAAGCTGATCTCTGATGCAAAATACTGAAACTTGCAGCATAATATGGACCCTACAATAGGAATTGAGTTCTCTGAGTCAAGGTGGCAAGTTTGTATCACAGAGACAGAAAGGAGGAGTTTCCGTATTTTTACTTAGTGTTGAAAATTTGAATACGAATAGTCCTAAGAAAATGAAATTTTAGCCAAATAATCTCTTTGTTAGGGGAAGAAGCATTGCATGAAATACCAACTGAAGTTACAGAGTTCATTACCATATTTTTTTTTTCATTTAATGTGGTACCCCTTCCCATTGCAGGTTCTATACCTGCTCATCTGGTATCTCATACTTGACTCCCCAGGAATCTCAAGAGGAGTCTGAAGGGTAGAAGTCACAGCATCACTACTCTCAGTAATTTGGAGCTAGATCTTCTGCAAGTGAAAACTGGCATTCTCCACCTATTTCAGCAAACCCATGATAATTTGTAAGAGCTGAGAATGACACCATTTATGGAGTATTGTTGCCAAAATTTAAAGTTTAAGACAAAGAAGCTACAAAAGATCTATATGCAGAAAACATACAATATTCTACTTGTAGTAAACAACAGAAATAACAGTTACTACTGATTTGTCAGAAACAAAAAGCTTGATAACAGGATCTGTGGAAGAGCAGTAAATGTACATATTCGGTACAGTGAGTTTTGAGAATACCTTTCATGACAGTCTCATAAGTAACTTGGAATACATGTTGTAGATAAATTCTATAAAGGCAGATGCATATATGTTGGGGAAGCAGATTTAAGGTGTGGTTATTAATGGCTCATTATTAAAATGAAACTTAAACCAAGTAGCTTCAATACATGTCTGCTCAGAGACATCCAATAGCTTCATTAGTGACCTAGATGAAGGTTACAGAGTTGTAGCATCTGTGTTGGTCCATGGACACAAATAAGGCAAGATTTTGAAGGAGAAACGGTTTCTTTTAGTAGGCTTACTGATAAAATACAGGAAAATTAGACAACCATTGGAGCACCTCTGTCAGAGCTAAAAGGTGATGTGACTTTGTTAATAATATTTGAGGGGTCAAGAAGGGCTTACATGCCCAAAAGCTTCTCTATTGTTTTCCTGGTTATATCAGCTGGTCTAAGAAACATCTTGGTCTTGGAAGCTGGTCCTGACAAACTTTGTCTCTTTGGATGATGATATGATTATAACACTTTTAAATTCACTGCAGTTGACACCAAGTTGGGGGACACAGCTGTTAGAAGCTGGAGTTATTTTCAAATCTTTTTGGAGAACAGTAAAATTTAGCTTCAAGAATAAAACTCCTGAGAATGACACACAGGTTTCAGTACATATAACAGGTACTATTAAGCAGTATGATCCACTGAAGTGAGTATCTTCTCTGCTGGAATAAGTCAGGCTGGCACACTACATCAGTCAATGAAGTTAAACCAAGTTTACATTAGATGAATTTCTGTTCTTGTTTGTAATCTAATCTGAGCAAACACCAATAAGCAGAATTTAGAGGCATTTTTCTAGCTCTACAGTTAGGAAAATTATTTATCCAGGACGATGCTCTTTTTTTTTTTTTTTTTTTTTTTTTCCACCTTAAGGAGTATAAATTGCACTAAAAGGATTAGAAAACTAAAAAAATACATGCAATTTAAACTGAATAAATATAAATGTTAGAGGGCTATATAGGTAGAAATAACCCCAAATCTAAAGCAGCTAACCAAAGGTCTCAGTTTTACTGAGAAAGTAAATTTTACTGGACTTCTCCAGAATGGTTTATTTTCACTTAAATTATGAAATGCATCTTTTTTTAAAAAAAATTGTATTACTCCTGCTTTCTGAGTGTCCTCTCCCTTCAAGCAAATTCTGAAAGTAGTTTCAAGGGGAAACAGAATGATTGGAGGCCATCTGATTGGTCTCAAGAGAGTGAAAGAGGTTGTGTTAATTTTTGCTAGCATGGCAGTGGGACAGGGGGAGATCTCTAAGTAAATGGAAAACCTGCTAAGTAGGATGACCTTCTTTTTATGATGCCCAATGTTCTGGGCATAGACCAGCTTTTCCAGACACAGATATTCATCTGCTTAACCTCAGAATGCATTAAAAATCCCTGCTCACCTATCATCAATTTTCTTGTTCTTGCACCTACATTCTGACCAGAGAGCACCACAAAATCCAGATAAAACAAGCAATTGCTCCAAGTGCTTCACTGAATGACACACATACATTTTCCTAGCCGCAGTAAGTCAGCCAGGGGATATTATGCCACTGACTAAAAGCAGACAGAAACACTGTAGATTTAAAAGTGGTTGGGTGCATTTTAATGTCTTTGAAAAGCACAGAAAACTCCCTTCTACAGCCCTGTGTCAGAGAAACATGTACCGTGCCCTTCTTTTTGGAAGTCCCAGAGAAAGAAGTTAACACAGTAAATCTAACGCTATCTAAGAAGTACCTGCTCCTCTCCCAGGATTAAGCAGCATCGACAGAAACACAGAGATTCTTTCCTACCTAAAAACCTCTGTGCAGCATTTCTAAATGTGAAGGTTTTTTCTCCTCTTCCTCCCTCAGTCTTTTTAGTATAGCTGCACGGCCTTAGGAAAGTGCAGACTGACATAGGCAAGATATCTTTGATCTGGACTCCTTCTCAATAACAGTAAAGATGTAAGGTGGCATGGATTTCAGGACAGAACTATCAGCCAGTCAGCTTTTACTGATCACCATACTTTAGATGTGCCAATGCAGACTACAGGTATAGCTTCTACAGCAGCACAGTTCTGCTCAATTGAGATATTAATAGATCTCTTACTCAAGCTTGAAATAACCTTCCTAAAGTTTCTGAGATTGGTCAGCTGGAAAAAGAAATGGAAGCAGTACAGGTCACATCTTTCTATCATCCTTCTTTTCAGAATTTCCTTCCCCAATTATAAACCATCAGTATTCTAAAGTTCACAATTCTTGTACAGCTCTAGACTCAAAAATATTCCTTACTGACCACTTAGCGGATCCTGACCTTCTTTTTCATGTCTGCTCTGAGGTGAAAGTCATAAACAACATCAAACTGAAACTTATTGTTATCGCAGCTGTCTCAGTTCTGACGAACCACTCATTGAACCCAGTTTTCAGCTGCAGTTTCTAAATGAAATTTTACCAATGTGATTAGCTTCAGCTGTCAAGCTTTCTGATCTTCAATCTTACATAAATAGATCTTAACAGTATAATTTTCAGAGGAAATGAAGATGACTTATATAGAATCTTTTCTTTATTTGAGATCTTTCCAAACAGATTTTGTATTGTCCTTGACAATAATGAATTAGACATGTTTGACCAGCTTTACAGACTAGGATATTTCAGGTATAGGACACTGCTGCACATCAGCACTCAAATGTTTCTTAGCTACCTTTGGAAAAAGTAGATCTCTTTCTGTGAAGTATTACCTTTTCCCAAACATAACTAACACATGTGCCTCCATTAGGAATTACATGAAACAAAAAAAGACTACTTAAGTCGATTATTACAGGCTAAAAAAACCCCCAGCCTCAGACTAACGCACCAGTTGGGGAAGGAAGGGGGAAGTAACAGGCCCTCTTCAAGACAGTACCAATCATTTGGTACAAATTGCATGTTTCTTTGTTAAAAATGCAAAATACATCATACAGTCTGTGCCCACTCTGAAGTTCCACAAAAACCTCCACACTTTCTTCACAAAATAAAAAACAAGCAGCTTGGTAAATCTTAAGTCAGTCCTGAAGTGCTAGTGTTCACAAATCCCTCTGCTCCCAAGGCATTCTGGAAACCTTTGTGCCTCTTCAAGGGAAAAATCTTACCCCAGTTGTGGTTTTGGAACATGCTTTTGTTCTGATCATTGGCTAAAAACACACAGATGATCCCATAATAAATACTGAATTTTTATCTTCTAGATTTCTCTTGATACTGGTACTTTTCTTAGATTATTCATGTTTATTTTCCTAATTTGAAATAATTAGAGTACAAAGCCACATGTTCTTTCTTTTACTCTGACACTTCTAAACATATGAGAACTCCCATCAATCATGACCTTAGGATAAATGATATAGTGATGCTAACAAATACCCTCTGTAACTACATTTGTTAAAATTCATTGAGTAGAAGTCTTCCAAGGTCGCTGCAGGAGATGCCTGCTGAATAAAGTCTTCTTTATACATTAAAATGGATGTTCATTCTGCTTATTCATTTTAATCTGCTAAAAGTGTCTTAGCTAGAAACATCTTAAGAACAATTTTATCAGCTTAACTGCCCAGTAAGGAATATAACCTGGGACATGACTAGAGCACAATTAATTATAAAAGCCTTGAGTATGTGCCTGTGCACATGTATATGTGTCCATGCATAGAATGAAAAATTTGCATTAAACTGACTCCGAAAATAACCCTTTTTCTTTCAGAAGGATGCATCTTCATAGAATTGCAGCATGTTAGGTTAATGGCTGTTATAAATCTTCAGTAAGAATATAAAAAACATAATGAAATATCTTAGACTTAACTATGATGTAAAACATAATTCATCTTACTCCAACGGGTGATTTCCAGGGATTTATTTATGACAATATTTTTTTAAAGCTCTTTCCTAATGAACAAGAGATTTTCTCTCATAAAGCCTTAGACTGCCTTATGAAATTAGTTGTCCACCAGTGAAATACCCCTTGTAGTCTAGAATTCTACAGAGTCACAAATGGAAGCAGACGGCTGCTTTGATTTACTTTCTTACATTCAGCTGTTTTGCCCCTCATTTAATGCAGAGACGTATTAAGAAGATTAGGTAAATAGATTAAATTTGCTACATGCCAATCAATATTACAGAAGGTAGTGTGTTTGTGATCATAAATAGAAAATAGTACGTTAATTGCAAAACCAGGTATTACAAATCACTACAAATCTGCTTTAACTCTATTTCTCATTATTTTACAATGGCTTTAACAACCTTTACACTCATGTCACTGAACCAGAAAACCTGATTAGGGGCACTAAGTAAAAGGAATAACAGTTCCTGGGAGGTGATTACATGCATTTTGCTTAGTGATTATCAAATCTTATCTACTGACAAGGCCCTCCTCACCTCCCTTCTTCAAAATACCAGCTTCCTATACATAGGAAATATTCCACTATTTTTATTTAAGTTACATGTGAACTGAATCGTCAGTTATATAATTCTCTGTGATTTAAGGAAACTATGGTTCTTTGCCAATTTCCCCACCTCAAGACTTTGTGTTTATGAAGTGTACAGTGTAGATTCCACTGATGGATACTTATTTGGGTTTAAACATAACACAACATACTTGTTTTAGGACCTTTTTAAAAACATTTTTCAAGGCTTTAATTATATAGTTTTGAACCGGTCTTTTCCACAGCAGTGTTATCACCATACCTTCCTCAACAATTCAAGCCTTGAAAAAAAACCACCAAACACACACACACACACCCCCAAAAAAATAAACAAAACCCCAAACAAAACACAAAAAACCCCAAAACATCCCACCAAAACAAAACCAAACCAAAAAACACCTGAGTTCTTAAGCTAAACAATTCCACTCTGAGAGGCACAAAGATATAAAAATTCAATAGTGACAGGAAAGATCAAGCTTCCCAGCTGTACAGTTTTCAATGAAAACAGTCATTTGATCAACGATTTTTTTCCACAAATGCAGAGGAAACAGAATAACAGGTGCAATTTCCAACTGTAAAGTTCTTGCACAGCTGATAGAGATGACTCTACACTGCATCAGTATTTGGATAGAAATTCAAAGTAGTTTGCTCATATCAGAATAAACACTGGCAAGTATTTATTCATTGTTCATTGTTTGGTTTTGTGTTGTGGGGTTTTTGGGGTGTTTTTTTGGGGGGGAGTCATATGAATACAGTGACGACTTGAAGAAAATAAAGGGTTTCCAATTTCTGATTCACAGTATTCTAGGGAAGGGCCCCAAGATAAGTGTGGGAAACATTCCTTAACAATGAAATGTTATCATGCCCATCTATACAAAACAGTTACAGAAGTAACTTGGGATCCTTGCAAAGGTGTATAGATGGCTCAGGAAAGACGTCTGCCTTTCCATATACTCTATCTACTTTCCTTTTGGAAGAACGATAATATATTGAAATAAAACCATTCTATATTTAAATATTTTATATAATGTTTTTATATATAAATCTATAAATCTTGGCTCTGCTGATACTATAAACCAAAGACTTACCTCCAATATATTGATTACTCCCATACTTGCAGATAAGCAGTTAAAAACCTACATGATTAAAGGTTCAAAGCCTGTTTTAAATTATTATAATCCCATTGATTTTATGATATTTTTGAATTAGTTATATAAACAATGAAAACACTGAAAATCCAGAGAATTATTTTTATCATGAATTAGTGCTTGCATAGATAATTATTCAGTATCTTGTATCCAGATAATTGAGTCAGTTTTTAAAAAAATTAGCTATTGTTCCTTTATCTCATTTATCCTAAAATATGTATATTTTGTGTATTTTAATGAGTTTTGTATAGATAACAAAACAACATAGAAATATAGGTAGTTATTTGTTAATCCTTCCTTATTAGTTCATTATACTTGTAATTTTAAACAGACATTACCAAATTAAAAAAAAAAAAGAGAGAACAAATAATTTTATTTATGTAATCTGCTTTTTTTTTTTTTTTTTTTCCATCTGTAGCATGTTTTTCAAACTGCAAACTTTTCCTCTGGGATTTTTTTAAAGTTATGTTTGGCCAAACAAATTCAATGGAACATTATGGGATTTTTGGGAGGGAGGAGGAAACTAGAGAGATTGCGATCAGTGTGAAACCCTTGGATATCATGATGACACTTACAGAAAATATGTGGGTTTTTTTTAAAGGAACTGTAAATGTTTATTGAGAATCTGGCCAAGCATGAACACCCACAGAGCCATCCAGACACACTAACTCCAGTGTCACCAATTGCACTGAGATGTGTGACTTAGGACATTAAACGGTTACTGAAAAATATTGTGAAAGGCCTTCAAACAGCTTGGGTAGCTAACTAACATTGTTGGAACTATCTTTTCATTAATACAATCTTCCTCTCATCCCTCAACAGAGAAACACTTTCATGTTATAAAAAGACTCCAAGCATTGCGATCAGAACAATTTGTCTCAGGATGAAATGAGCTTTAATACACTTAACTGTGAAATAGAGCAATATTCCTGTTCTGTTGCTTTCTGCATATTCCTGGGATACCCCCTGGCAGGGCTAATAGGTCTGTACTGAAAGCACCGAATTCAGGCAAGTTAGAACAGCAGTAAGTGGACTGACAGAAACTAGCATTAGCCCTGCTGGGGAAGACATTCCAGCACTGCTTGTGATAATAGGGAGGAGAGGAAAGGGGAGATTAAATCATTACTCCTATGAGCTTTAATTAAACATATTTTAGTTTTGTTGTTTAAAGAACAAGTCCTGAAGTTATTCTTGGTAGGGAAGCGGATAGTCTGGAAAACACATGTTCAGAATAAAAACTCCAAGGTCCTCACTTTACAAGCAGGGAAGACATCTAGGAGAGAGAAAGATTATCTTAAATTGCCAACTCTTATGAATGTTTATTGTAATCACAAAGATGATTTCTGGCCATCTCTTTCAACAGGCATAACACCACAGAAGGATGTTGCTTCCCAAGTTTCTGTAGCTCCTCATGACAATAGTCATGCTTCTGATTCACCACTGCCCCCAGAGTCTCTAAAGCTCTAATCCAGGATTTTTTGGTTAGGATTTCAGAAAAATGTAGAGACACAGAGTAATTGAGAGGTGACAAGGAGATGAGGAACTGAGAAGAGAAGAACATAGGAGAGACAGGAATTAAAACCAAAAACTAAGTTAAAGCTGAAATCAACTAAGTAAAACACATGTTGAACTCTAAGGGAGCAAGAGAGCAAAGAAAGGGTAGTAAAAGTGATATTTTATTTTTTTAAGCTGATGATTTATTTTGAATTATGGCTGACAACAGCCTTTAACACTGCAGAAACCCACATAAGGCATTACTTTATTTGACAAGGTCTGCTGTAGTTGGAAGGGATAGAAAGTTTTCTTAAGATACTTATAATAAAGTACAGAAGAATTTAAATTATTGCATCATATATCTACTACAGACTTTAGAAGATTTGTAAATGTTTATAGTTTTTAACTGTCTATTGTAATGTTTATTAACATTTCTGCTAAAAGTTCCACTGCTTGGCATTCATGGAATCAGTGTGCATTAAGCAAAAGATGAACAAAAATAAAATTATGAAATGTTTAACAATCCATCCGTTTTGAGCAATTAAATTACAAGCACCTGCATGCTTTGGTATCTAATTAAATTTCCTAAAATACCTTTCCTACTGATGTAATTTAGATGTTTCATAGGACATTTAAAAGTTGCTGCAATTGTTCAAGTTAATGTGCTGTTCAACAACTGGCATGACAGACAGGTCAGGCAAAGCAGTCTGTTTACATTACACAAACTTCCAACGTTAATGACTTATGCTAGTAATAATAAATATGCTAAATAACTTTTATGTTTCTTTAGCTTGGAAAAATTATACTAATTTATGGTTCTCCAAACACATGTTGCAATAAGCAGTGTATTTTTGCAGTACATAGGGGGAAACATTATCTGTGGTCCTCTAACTACCAGTAGATTACTGGCATTCATTTGCATTACCTTGCCTTCTGTGGCCACAGGTATGACATTGATATACTCCCACACAAGCATGCTTGTTGAAAAGCACAGCTTCATAAGTGTGATTACATTTTTCAAGTATTAAGATGGACATGTTAAGACCTACTGCTTTTTTCTAATTCCACTCCCACCCATCCCACATCATTCCCATTGATTAAAACTGAGCTACTGACATACTGCCTACCCAACACATGATTGTGGGCAGCAGTTATATACCCCTCAGGCAGACCTTTACTTCCTTTAATTTCTTGCAAACTTTTAAACCACAAGACCTGTGGGACAGGGACAGTTATTTACCAAGTGTTTTTCTCAGACCTATCTGAGGCTTTTTGACACTGTGGCAGTATTTAACCACACGTTAGGTCAATCAGCAGCACAGCCATCTTGACTCCTCAGTCAAAGCTGGGGATTCCAAGTCTGCAATGAATTTGCTTCCAAAAGAAAAAAAAAACAACACAGCAACTTAAACTCATTTCTTTGTTTCCTAAATCATGAACAGAACTAATGTAGGGCACATTTTTTTGCCTTCCTCTCTGTTTCCCTTTTCCAAATCCCTTGAAGGACAGCAGAAATTAAAATCTAGAATTTCACTGACTTACAAGATTATTCATTCTTCTATTTGTCTTGTCAGACTTACTGCATCTATACAATTCCCCTAGTAGATTAAGAAGCCTCAGAGGCTATTGCTCAGATTAAGCAGTAGCTCTTGCTATAAGCTTCTTATTCTCAATGTTTCCATCTTCCACTCAATCCACATGATTAAACAATAAGTATATTATATCCTTCAGTACATCTGTCAGTTTAGGTCCCATCACTCTCAGACTATTCTGACATTGCCCCTTGCAACGAGACTTAGTATCTGTCCTCCGTATAGACAGTGCATTTAGTCCAATTTTCAAGCATTCTAGAAAATTGTTATATTCAGTGATGCCTATGTTATTTCATATGCTGCTTGTAAAAATGTCATTTGCTGCACTTTCCACCATATTTCAGTACAAAAGGTCTATAACGAGGTACCAGACAATCCCATTACTTAAATTACAAGTGACAGTAGGTGGGTCTATTCAGCCAAGCAGAATACTCTACCTTTAAAAAATTGTATCAATCTTCTTCTGAAGTATAATGTGACCATTAAGGCAGTCTGCTGCCATGGGAAGCAGGCACGATCTCATCCACAAACTTTCACTAGTTTCTCAAAGAAGGCTAGACTGCTGAAATGCTATTACCAATTCTACTGAAAGAAGACCGTTCAGTACCTTAGATAATGAAGAAAATAAAATACTGCAAGCATCATGCATTTCTATTTTTCCCCTTTATAGCTGGACCCTCAGCAGCTGGATCAGAACGTTAAATAAGGACTCAGAGAGGCATACCTAGGAAACATTTTATTATTAAATGTCTCAATAGGATATGAAGAATATTTGATTTTCACTCAGAACATATCTGACAAAAATAAAGATTTATTTCCTATTGTTAGCCACTAATTATGGGTATTTTACATTGTTGGGGTTCATTAAAATATTAAAATAAACTTGAGATGTTAACACGTGCCAGAATCCTAAAACTTGCAGCAGGTTCAAAAATAACATTCTTCTGGCCAAATTTTACTAAGTTCAGGTCCAGTCCTCCAGAGCGTGGAGGGTTTCTTTTGATTTGGTCATAAATCAATAAATAAATAAATAAGAGGCAGATCTGAAAGGGACCCAAATATATTTGTTACAGCAAATACTGCTCCAGTAAGTAGCATCTGGCTTCTACCCATCATTCTGCTGGCTCTGAGAAAGCTTCATCTCTCCATTGCTGTCAGTGACTGAGTAAAGCCAGAAGCTGTACAGCACTTTCCAACAAAGAGGGAATGGGGGTGAGGGGAACACACAATAGCAGACCACACCAAAACCCCAAACTGGACCTTAATATTGGGGCGAGATCTGTCAAACACGGAGCATCCAACAGTAAGTACTTAGCTAAACCAGCTGAATAATACCCAACACAGAAACAGCAGCTTCTGTTACAGAGTCATGCCAGGAGCGTGTATAAACTCTCCTGTGCACAGAAGGGCTGTAACAATCAATCCTAACCAGAAATTACTAGAACTACAACCAGAGTTCTAATGGGCAGGAGGGGGGAAGTATTATTTCTATGCAAAACGTTTCAGTCCAGTGAGACATTGATAATGGAGGTGGGTAGGAGGGGGACATAGCAACTGTGCTTTTTCTCCATGGTTATTATGCCTGAAAAAGTAGAATCCTAAGTCATGCATAGAGCTCCTAAAGAAATTGTAACAATGAAAATTCACCTCTTGTGAACTCTACAAGGACTAAAAGATCTAACAAAACAATAATCTCATTAGAAAAGCCAAGGAAACCAGCCCTAAGCAGCTGTTGGTTACCTAACAGAAAACAGTAGCATTCCAGACTTCCTCAACACAATGAACAAAAAGAAAACAAATAGAGAAAAAGAAACAAAAAAACCCTTAAAAACAACCTTCTGAAGCACAACTGTAGCCAAACAATATAAGTATTGAACATTTTGCATGTCAGTCTTTTGAGTTGTACATTTCTTCCTGTGTCAGATAAGATAACTCTGTTACCAAGAAACAGTCTTTATTTTCATTTAAACTTCTCATCATTTAAACCATGTGCTTTTCCTTTCCAACTCCTCCTACTGCTTGCCTTTCTAGAAGCAGGGTAGCAGCCACTGCTTGGCCTTTTACCTCAGGCAAAACTGAACAGCATAAAAATGCAACACAAGTCCTGAATTGGTTGGAATAATTCTATTATATTAACCACTTTTAACTCTGCATGTATTCTTTTCTGAGTCCCGGAACGTCTGTGGTATGTTCATGTCTATCCACCTTCCCTTAAAACCTACTGGAGCAGAAGGTGGGCTTCACTTTTGCAAAAAAATTCCAGCCTAAAGACTGTAGTCAAACACCAAGTGGGAAGAACAGTAGAAGCCCAAGTAAACCAACATGTACTGAGAATAGATTGAAGCAGGAGGACTGAATTTTTGAGTTATAATAGATTCTGAAAAATGAGGAAATGCCATGTTGACTGATGAAAACCAAAGAGATGTTTTGGGAAAAGGAGGTAAGGGAAAAATAAAGGGGTACAGCCACTTCAGTATTCCCAAACCATAAATCTCATACAGACATCGAGAAGTCTATTGTGCATCCCAGTTGCTCCAGCAGTCCCCACAGTTATTATTACGATCATCACCTCTCATCCCATCTCAGAACAGCCCTGCTTCACTCCTCCACTCAGTCCTGCCACTGTCAGTCCCAGACACAGGGTGCCCCTTCTAAAATCTGCCCACACTGGCCTCTGAAATCAGAGGGTTGTAGAACTTGAGGGGCAAACAGAGAAATTCTCCTATACAAAAACACTACTATTTTTCTTTAACTGTTTGGGGGGTTTTGGTTTTGGGGTTGTTTTTTGTTTGTTTGTTTGTTTTTTTTGGGGGGGGGGATTTGTTTTTATTTGATTTTTTTTAATCTTTAAAAAATTTAGAACACTGTAGAGCTTAGCTTGTACTGTTTCAGTTTCAGATTTCTATATTTCTATATGTATTAAAAGTTGCTTTTAGTTTTAAATGAAAACTGAAATCACAACTTCATAACTGAATGAATTTGAGCGTTCAGCCAAAAATTGGAACAAACTGAAAATCTCAAGATTTGGCACCACTCTACAGGAAGCTCCATAACATGACAGCTGTTGGGAGCGACTCAGCCTTTTCCCAAAGGGAGCTAACACGAACCCATCTAGAGAATTGCTGAATTCAGTTTTATCTGAATTGAGCTACAGAGAATCCAGGAGAAGGACGTCCAGCAACCCAAGGCAAAGCATTGATCTGAGATACGTAGGAGTGCTAACCTTCAATATTATCTCTATGGGAAGGAAGTCATTCCAAAAAATTACAAACAGCTTTTGCTGACTAAAAGGTGGCAGGGTCATTTTCCTCCAGTTCCTCACAGTACAGAGATCATATCTAATTGTAGTGCATTGGATTCCAGCATTTGTAAGATTAAAGCACAGTCATTTGGCTTCTTGCTGAGGAAATATGTTGTTAGGCTAAGACCTGATGTTAGGGATCATGTCATATATGCAAATCATCATGCATATTCATTAGATATGTAAATAAGAACATAAAATCAGATTAATTCCCAAGCCTAAAATCTCCAGCTGTCATGACCTACAGACTTAAATTGTGCATGTATGGCTGCTTGTTCGTCAGCGTGACTTTGGCTTTCTTCATGATTAACTACAAATTAGCCACATATATGTAATTTTTTTATGTAACTAGATGTCATCTATATTAAAACTGAAAATAATTATTGTAAAGATTTACCCTTCCAATTCCCATTCAAAGACTAGTCAATCATCTCTGGATTTGCCAGTCTATTCCAAATACTTCAGGCAGGCTTCAAGAGCACCAGCTTTCTTTTTTAACCTCTCATTAACTGGAATGAGCTGCTTTCCTAGTTTCCGCTGGGATGGAGTTAGTTTTCTTCTTAGTAGCTGGTACAGTGCTATCATTTGGATTTAGGCTGAGAATAACGTTCACAACACATTGATGTTTTTGGATGTTGCTAAACAGTGTTTATCCCAAGTCAAGGACTTTTTAGCTTCTCAGGCCCTGCCAGCAACAGGGCTGGAGGACCATAAGAAATAAGAGCCAGGACAGCTGATCCGAACTGGCCAGTGGGATGTTCCATGCTATCTGATATCATGCTCAACATATAAAGCCAGGGGAAGAAGATGAAAGGAGAGAGATGTTTGGAGTGATGGCATTAGTCTTCCTAAGTAACCATTACGTATGATGGAGTCCCTGCTTTCCTGGTGATGGCTGAACACCTGCCTGACGATGGAAAGTGGTGAATGAATTCCTTGGTTTGCTTTGCGTGCACACACAGCTTTTGCTTTAGCTGTTAAACTGCCCTTATCTCGACCCATGAGTTTCCTAACTTTTACACTTCTGATTCTCTCCCCCATCCCGCTGGAGGGGAGCGAGCAAGTGGCAGTGTGGGGCTTAGTGGCCAGCCAGGGTTAAACCACAACAGCTGCCAATGCAACAGCTCCAGTTATTTATGTTTTCCTTGATTTTCTGAAGAGTTAGGCAACAACAAGGACTCCCCTGTGGTCTGGTCAGCTGAATGAGGACATCAAGTCTACAATGACACCCTATAATAAATTAAAAACTTCTTCCAATGCATTTGTGTGAATATCTTTACCACACGGGATATGCCTATTCAGCTACTGAATAACTGAGTTTAGTTATGATAGTTTGAATTAATTATTCAACATTAAGTCTGCGAACTTCAGTTCTTAGTCCAAAAATTACTTTCCACTCTGATGGACCCCTAGAAAAAAGGACACAGAGATAAAGTCACTCTCATCAAAAGTAATCATGACCTGTACTTTTCTCCAAGCTATATCAAACTATTTACCTTCATAATCCCAGAAATGGGATAAATTCATTTGTGTTTTAACTGGATTGGCACAGTATTGTTTTGATATGGAAACTGAATCCTGAAGAGCACAAAGAATCAAAACAGTTTGGACTTTACCACGTATGTGATTTCAGCAGCTACACAAGGCTCTACGGCAAAAAAAAAAATATCTCATTCAATCATGTATTTATTAGTCCTTTCATAGGTGTTGATTTTAGTATGAAACACATTTCCACCATGCCATGTGTTTTGATAAGGAGCTTCCCATGTCTTACAGTGCCATATATTGACAATGTGTCTGCAAGTATGCCAAGTATGTTTATACCCTCTTCAGATCTGTCTTAAATAGACATTCAGCCCTCGATTAATACTTTATATTCCTTAGATTAAGTGTCTTTAAGGAAATAATGATAGGAGGTTTAGAAGAAAATACTGTATTTAGAAATTTATAAACCTAAGCGCAGTAGCAATTTAAGCCTGAAATTCTTCGGCTCTAAAGCATTCTTTCCTTGAGTTTTGCAATTCATTCTTGTTGCTATACTTTAGACACTTCATACATTTAAACACTTGCAGTCGCCAGATCTTGTTCACTGAGTCACAGACTGGTCATAGTTCTCTCCAGCTCACATGTCATTGGAAAAATTGTAATGGCTAAGTAAATGCTTATTCATTCACCAACTATGGTAATTTAGGAATGATTTTCGTTAAAAATATTTCTACTTTAGTTTTCACACATACAAGTTCTGACACATCCAGTTACAGACAGATACTCTGAAATCTGTAACTACTGAAAATCAGGAATTGGGAGAAATTTAGTAACACCAACTAAATATAGAATTATTACTTTACTTCCCATTCCTGTGTTAGCCTAAAGATCTGCAGAGAAAATAAGTCAGTACTCCCTCAGTAAGTAGCATTCATTTTAGGTTGTCTGCCTGAATATTTTACATTTCTAGAATGAGAAATTCAACAGGAAGTTTGAGGGGGTGGTGGCAGGGTGGGAGAACAACAAGACCAACTTAAGAAAATTCAATAGCAAAGGATCTAGGCTGAATCCTTACCTAATATTAATTTATAGGAACAACAACAAAAAAATAATATGGATTTTATCTGAAGTGATCCAGAGTGCATCATTTCAACGTTACATCCACATGTTTGTTGTCATAACCCCTCTTGCCATACAGCTGACTGGCAGTTGGATGAGACAAGTATAGACTCCTAGTTTAAAGGCTAGAGAGTCCATGTCAGCTATTAGATACCACGGCAGTTTTAGACGTTGAGGTTGAGATACTTGGATTGTGTGCTTCTCCAAACCCATTTTTCCTTTGTAAAGACAGACCACATCAGGTTGTCATCCTTTCCTCTCCCCCTAGAATTTTCACCCCTAAAAGGGCAGAGCTCTTGACCCTCAGCTACAGCAGAGTTTCTCCTGACTCTGTGATCTCTGAATATGCCAGAACCAGCAGATAAACATATCGGAACAGCCACAATGTACCCAAAGAAAACAAAAGAGCATGGACAAAAGCTAGTTGACTGTATCTATACCACAACAACTATCAAGAATTGTCTAGAAACAACGCAGGATTTGCTTCCTACAACCTATGTTTTCAATAGGTGCTTATTAAACATGTTTAGCCCACATCAGTGAATATTTGGAACTGATGCAAGTTGCTGCAACCCCAACAAAAGAACAGATGGCTGTGAAAGCTGCTGTTCGTATGCCAGAGATCTCACATGTATGCAAATTTGTGTTGCAGTATATACCATTAGTTTTTCACCCCCCTACCCCCCCTTTATTACTTCAATGTACAATTAAAATATTGAAAAGTCCTACTTTTTTCTTCTTGCAAGAAACAGGAATAAACATTGAGCAAAGGAACTTTCCAGTCTCACATTTTCCCTCAAATCACCCCAAAACTGAAACCTAGACCATAAGCTAGAATGAAAGCATGCCTCAACAGCTTTTCCTCTGTTGCACCCCACCACGTTTTCTGATTGTGCTTCTAATGCAAAAACAAGGAGAAAACAATAAATAAAGGATCTGAAACATCACCAGAAAAATTTTCTGGCTACATTTATTAAGCTAGAATAGCAGGTTTTTGTTCTTATATTAACACATAGGCATTTTTGGAGATTTTATTTTTCTCTTTAAACCCTTTGAAAGTCCACTAACATTAACTGTCAAAGTAGAAATAATGTAAATCCACACTTAATTTGGTGGCATGTTTTAGAAGAAACCGAGTAAGAAGCATAGTTCTCGTGCACAATTATAATGTAGTGCTTCTAACGTCGCCTTAGCTACTATTATGTTCCAGATAAAGATGTCTTTATACCATTTATCAACACTTTGTTTTACACCGCCACAAAAAAAAACCCACCATATCCACAACTTGAAACACAAGCAAATATTGACTTAATCTGAAGACCAATGGCTGTTCTTGTGATTACTCATGCATTCTGGCAGCATTTCTAACCACTGATATAGGCAATGGAAACTTTCACAAGCATAACATAAGTAAACTATTTGTCACATAATCAACTCAAAATATGTTATCATACTTGAGAAATGTTAAAGGCTTCAAAAATATTTGATGCAGGGCCTTAACTTGTTTGGTTTCACCAAATAATGAAAAAAAAGTATTATTTTTTTTTCTTTCTGTGAGAGAAGAAGGAAGAGAAGGGAAAGGAAAGAGGAGAAATTACTGTTATTCTTGGCTCTGGGTCAGATGGGTCTGGTTTATTCTGCTGAGTGCAAAGAGTGGAAAACTACTTAAAGCTGAACAAAATAATATTAACATAGAATTTGGCTTCTTTCTACCTAATGCCATGGGTAAAAAGCAAGCCACACTTTCACATGACAATGTTCATTTGGTCTCAGTAGAAAATGAAGAAAAAGATTTTTTAGCATGAAACAGTGTGCAACCATTTTTTGAAATGAGCCAAACTGAGAAGTAGCAAAAGGATAAATTCTGTATTAAAATAAGAAAAGAATGCTAAAGATCAGTACAGTCAAAAGCATATGCTTGATACTAGAGTGCTAAATTCAAACTCAGCTACATAAATTAGATTATGTGGATTGAAGTGATTAGCCATAGGAAGAAACATTTGTAATTCTGATCTCGAAGTCCATGAACAAAAGAAATTATGATGTATTAAATAATACTTGCACACATATGTTTGTCCATAGTTGCACAATGAATGTGTCAAACGATTTGGAATGAAGTATTTGTGTTAAGTGCAATGTATTATTTTATTATACAGAATGTGAAAATTTTCAGTAAAAATATACTTGAAGACTCTGTCCTCTATTATTTATAGGTCATCCTCTTTACAAATGGATTCAATGAAATTCTTTGAATGGTGAAAAAATGTGTTGATCTAATAAACAAGTACCACCATCTTATATACTGATCAGTAATGTCATTTCCTGCACACATAAGCCAGGCGTGCAGAATAAAAAGAGAGGAAAAAAAAAAAAAAAAGAAGAAAAAAGAGAAAAAAGAAAGAGAACATGCACACTGATTTGGTGATATCTTCTAGAACTACCTTGAGCAACACTAGTAATATAGACAAAGTACAATTACATAGCTAGGATCAAGATTGGACAATCCTGTACCAAAATCTCAACATTCATTGAATATAAATATGGCTGGAGCAATTAAAGTGTGATAAAACTCACACAGGTTTTAGAATTAAAGTATTTTAAAAATTTCATACACCATCACCTTGCCTATAGAGAATGTACATGTAATCTGCAGCCTATAGCTGACTGCAAGGCAGCAGAAATGGGAATGGAGGACAGAAACAGAAGTCCAGTTGGGGTGAGCAGACTTGAGATTTGCTGCAGGACGATTTGCCAGTATAAGCATGATACTACATAACAGGGCAAACTATTAGGTTTTAAAGGACCAATCCATTACTAGTTACCATAGTTAAAAACCGCCACTACTCTTACACATCCCTTGACAGGAGCAACTTGCTTAGTTCTGTACATATCAGAAGTAGTAAGTCCTCATTCTGCAGGTCTGTACTGCAAGGTGCCAGCTCCTTAGTTCCATTGCTATGAAGCCATTAGTACGTGAACGCTCTGCAAGAGCAAAATTACAACATTGATCTGGCAGGATTAGGATGTCAGTGCATATAAAGCAAAGATACAGATGAGAAAGAAAAAATGCTTCAAGAACAGGAGCAAAGACGTTTATTGGGAAGACTGAGAAACCTTTCAAAACACATCCAGTGAAAATAAAGCATGACATTCACAATAAGATGTGAATAAGAATGACTTTAAATAAGGCCTCACATAAACAGGAAAAGAATGAGGGGTTTTTTATAAGGAGAAAACAGAAAAAAATCTTTATCACTGTCACTGATAAAGAAAAAAATACATAAAAATTACACTAAATTCTTAATTTCAGAAAAGGCAATTGCAAACATTAATTCTTTTAGTAATAATTCTAATTAGAAATACTGGACACCATTTTGTCTTGTAAAAATATGAAGACTGAAGATTGTTTTCACTGTCAGAGACTTCGCTGCACCCTATTTTCAAGGGAAGGGTGAAAGAAGTGATGTTAAAACAAACAGAGATGGAATTTCCAAAGATAAAATCAGAAGATACTGAGGTAGTTGCAGATATTACTGTCTTCAGCTCCTCTGCCGAGAGTTACTGCCCCATCACATCACACGCATGTGCGTCTTGGCCACTGTCAGTCAGTTTGGCATATTCACACAAACTGTCAGCAAAGGATGCCAGAGCGAGCGGGTGCTTTGCCTGGAGACATGTTCCGTGCTGCCAGCTTTGTTCTGGCTGTAACCTTAGCCGACGGGATGGGCAGGCAGCAGGAGAAAATAATGTCTTAACCTCTCATTGCTAAATCTACTGTAGTTTACTGGTTCAAGTCCTTTAATTTTTTTTCCTCCCAAAGAACATACGAATCACAAAACACAAAGTTTAATTCAGCCTTGGTAGAAAACACATGCAAGTGCAAGGACATCAGAGGAATCTTGCAATTATGGCAAGGCCACAGTTATGGATAGAAAGATGTTAACCATATGGCAAAGGAGGAGAGGAATTACGAAGAAAATTCCCCAACAACTATTCCATATTTAGCTTTTATTTTTAAAAGAATAATTATGTGACAAAGACATCATTTCAGACAAAACTGTATATATATGAAGACCACAGATAAAGTACTTAAAGGTTTAAAAGCTGGCAGAATTTAGGTTTCTAATTTGCTCTCTAGAATGATGTTTAATTTTTGCAAAACTAGTGACCACTGTTAATATTAGAGAAGTGAAAGGGGGGGGGGGGGGGGGGGGGGAACCAACCACACACTGCCCCACCCAACCCACCATGAAACATCAGATCTGTGTATGTATCAGATTTGTGGCTTTGCATCTGCAGACAAGCACATACCCTTGCTCATCCAGAGCATCATAAAGCTAATATAAAAAGCCCTTCTGCATTTGGGTGTGTGTGTACAAACAGAGTAGCTCTAAGAAACAGCTCCCTTTTATAGCCTCCAATCGCTCTGTACAACAGTGTAATTAATCTCAGCATAGTATAATAAAATGCACTGATGACTTGGTGACCCAGCAACATTAACAGGGCCCAGGTAATGAGGGTAAAGACCACTGTAATCTTGTTGTTAAGCAATATGGTTTTTAACTACAATTCCACCCATATTGTAGGGATTTACAGAGATTGCAATAAACTTGCAGAAGCCAGCTCTGGGAGAGAAATGTAGGCATAAAGTTTTGTTCAAGTCTTCAATGCCAAACTCTTTTGTCTCATTTTCACTGACTGCACTGCTATGCTTTACAGAAAGATGTATCACCACCAAACAAACCCTCAAGAAAACTTGCTACCTATGTTACCTGTGCTTTTCTAGTGTGTGATAGCTCCCATTGATTTCCTTAAAGTTTCCCACAGCTGCTTTCAAGGAAGGGTGTCTTTCATGAACCCTTATTAGAATAGCTTATACAAGCCTCTAAATAAAACACAGAGGTCTCAAAAGGCTGTTGGTATACTTCAGCATACACTAGAGTACTGACTGCAGCAGCTATATGTGCTAGGGTTATTATCCAGGTGAGGAACGGAGACTAAGTCATACCCACGCTCCCAAATAGCACTATTATACTAGCAAAACTCAAAGACAGATCAGCTCCAAGATCAAGTCAAACTGTCAAGTGTGATAAATTTTGTTATTTAAAAATTAAGCATTATATGCAGCTATTCATTTGAAAGAACTGAAAAATAGAATTACTGGGGAGGCCAAGTACCTTCAGCAAGAAACAAGTACGGGTGTAGTTCTATGAGCAATTCTTCCAGCGGCAGTGTCAGTTTGAGTAGTTCCTTTCTATCGTCTCATCATCCCCTCAGTTGTGCCATGCATTAAAGAGATCAACTTGCACTTGTTCACTGTGCAGCCACGTGAACAAAAGTATCACCATGGGCCATAATGATTCCCCAGTGGCACCGATGGAAACGGTTGTGAGTGTACTGAATGACAGCCAGCAAGTCAAAGTGCAATTCAGTGGTAATATTTAAGGCAGTTCCACTCACACTACAACATGGTTCTAAACAAAGCAATGGAGTCAAGTGCTGCAAAGCAGGATTTTTTTCTTTTAGGTTGTGAGGTTTTTGTTGTTTGTTCAGGGTTAGTTTTTTGGTTTGTGTTGGGGTTTTTTGTGGTTGGTTTAGGTTTGGGTTTGCTTTGAGGGTTTTTGTTTTGTTTTGTTGTTTGTTTTTTTGGTTTATTTTTTTGGGGGAAAGGGGACAACACACACATCTTTTTGCATAAAACCCACTGAAACCTTGTAGAAAAGCACCAAGCTATGGGATGCCTCCCTTCAGAATTTCTGACAAAATAGCAATGGATCTCAAATATAGAAGGACCTTTTTACCAGCAATGGTAGCTAGCCTAGGACTTTCCCCTTTCCCTGTTATTAGCCTTGAGTTCCTGTCCACTCACCTGGTTGCTGTCACCTTCTAGTTGCGCCAACGTAACCATTTCTGGAGCTGTCCTGTGAACCTGAACATTGAATTGCTTGGGATTTTTTAAAAGGCAGGAGAGATTCTTTGACTTACATGAATCTGCTTACAACATACTGCAGCAGTGAAAACAAGTGGTGGGAAGCAGGAAGAACAAGCACAGGAACTGCTCAAGAGAAAAAGAACTGCCAAGAAAAGGTTCCTCAGTATCACAGCCTCCAAGACCATGATTTAACCTAATTAAGTTAATTAACTGGAAAAACTGAGAGAAAGACTAGCTGGCATTTGAGAGAGGAGAGGGGGAAAGAAAAGCAAGCAGAGAGTGCAATTAGAAAGAGTGTGGGTTACAGATCATGAGCATCTTCAGAAAAGAGTGTAACACTGTAAACAGTAAGATCTGAAAATTTCTCAGGGATCTGATTGACAAGCAAATGTGTTCAACCAAACTGAATCAGAAATTAATTACACAGAAAAGCCATCTTTTCTATCATGTAGCCACCACAGAGAATTAAGTCGCCAGTTACGTACAGAATGAGATGCTAGTGAACTCTACTGGATTTCACATTTAGGTAAATAGGAAGAGCACACTATTTCCCACTAATATCAGCCCTCAGTTCTATTAAGAAAGATTCTCACTTGAAGCCATTTTAAATCTGCTGAGCTCCAGACCTCATGGTCCAAACCTAAGCTTTAAACCCATACATCTTCCTTTGTACCGGTCACATGAAATTTGAACATCAAAACAAATCTATTATATGCATGTAAAATTTGAACTGTTATAAAAGCGATGATCTTAGTGAAGTATAAAGACAGCTTCTTGTTAGTTTTCTCAATGCACAAATTTTCACAGCCAGGAAAACCTATATATCATAAAGACTTTGACAGAATTCATTTTTAAATCTCATTTTGTGGAATGCAAGTAATACCAATTTTCAGGAAAAATAAGTTATTCAGAAAGTTATAACCATCTCAGAAAAGGGCTTTGAAAGAAAGTGACTTTATCACCCCAATTACAGGAGAATAACAATTCAACCATCACCACATCTGCATGCAGCTGCAATGCTATAATTACAAAGTTAGAATCAAACCACATGAAATTAGTCAGAAAATTATTCTGAAACAACACACGCAGAACGAATAGGCAGGATTAATGCCTTAAAAGCAGAGGCAAGCAGCATCAAATAATATTTACCCAATGATGATACATTCTCCCACAGGCTTGATTACTTGCCACTAGATAGGGCATTTTATTTCAGTAAGCAGTAACCTCTTTCTTTCTCCACAGAGGGAATAAGAGTTAGAAAGATTGGCAAACAGAAGCTGGATCATTACAAGACCTTCATAGGGAAGGGCAAACCGGCAAGGTATAGACATCATCAAGTCCAGTGACAAAGTTTAGAAAAAACAGAGAGATGCCTCATCCTGAAGTATGAAAAATAATCTAGTGTGTTAGGGCATGAGCCTAGCTTTGATTATAAATAGGTCCAAATCCATTACCCTGGGGAAGTCACGAGATTAGAACTTCAGAATCTTTAGCTACCAAAGCACCACAGGAACTGGGTACTTCTCCCACGGACCTCAGCAATAAGTTATATACGACAGCACTGTGGTAGCTCCAGTGCAGAAGTAATACATTAAATATTGTGGAGACACATGAGCAGTGCTATTCCTAGACAATCACTTATGAGATAACTATCCTAAGAGAGAAAAATGGGACCTGATGTAAAGCAATCAAAAGCAACAGGAGCCTATTCAGGAACGTGTCACAACTTAAAACAGCAGGACTTTTCTTACAGTATTATGAGTATTCTAGAAAAAATCCTATTGTCATTACTATTAAACAGTGCCCATAGTGTCTCACATAATCCAACTTGTAACAAAAGTTGGCCCTAGAGTTTAGTCTATTTATTTTCTTTCAGCCACAGTTTTCAGCCATGGCAAAGAGAGAGAGAGAGAATAAAGAAGCTGGCCAACTAAAATATGTCTGCAAATATTGCTCTGCACTCAATGTCTATCTTCTCTACACAAGCCTTAGACTTACTGGTACAGTCAAACTGCCTGTGTTTGGTGACAGAAGATGAAATTTCCTCCTCTGGTGGGTTTCCAAAGCTGTAAGACATGTCCTGTTTTAAAGCTTTATCTAGTTTGAGCTGTATAAAGCTGGGATTTGCACTTAACTGAAGCTCATTAAAAACACTTTTGATTGCTTTTATAATGTATAGTGGCATGCCTAACTCCATTAACCTACTGAGGCTTAAAATTATTATTGTGCTCACTGTCCTCAGCACTAAAGGATAATAAAGATGCGATAGCATATTATTTTTTAAAGTTGCCATTAAATGGACAAAGAAAGAGGTAATCGATCTGGTAAAAGCTTTCAAATGCATTCTATCTATACTCATGAAAACTTTCAAGGGAGACTTGTATTTTAAAGCAGAAAACTTCATAGATTCATGCTACACATTTGCAAATATTAAATAAGCAGTGTGACTTTAAGCATTTCTACAGAAAACTGTCAGCCACATCAGGCAGAGACTTCAAGGAACGCAAAAGTTGCTTGCAGAAAAGAAAGTGAATATATAAGGCATGGAAGGGAACTATTTGAAAGCAGTAAGGAGAGAAATCACACTATCACTTGACTATTCTCTACTCCAAATGCAAGTCAGGATTCTGAACTTATTAGATCCTCACACCTTTCCAACAGGTCCATGTTAACTACTGTTATACAGTGGCATGAGAACTTCATTATGGTTTGTTTCCCTCTTTTATACTAGTACTGAAATCCTCTTAGCATTATTTTCTACTTCCACCATTGTACCCTGCTGTCAAGTTTCTATTCTCCATTCATCAACATGAAGGAAAGTTGAAACATCATCAGTACAGCTTTTCCCTTCCTCTTCCCACCCCCCCACTTCACTTGACCTTAATAGGCATCTGAAGCTCTAAGAAAACATGCAGCACACAAATCAGACTACCAACAGCATGTGCATCAGAAAATACTTGGTCTCTACAAGGCTGCGGTTTGGTTTCTATTTTTTTGTCTACAGATAGCGTGTACTGTAAAATGAAGATCTCAGAGGAAACAGAGCTAGAAACTACAATGACACTTCTTCCTAAACTTGTAACAGTTTTCATCCCCAAGACTGCCCATTAAAAAAAAAAAAAAAAGGACAAAAATATCCGACTTTGGATAAAAATAAAGCACAAAGTGTTCCTCAAGTATTTATAGATTACCACCAAGAGGATGGACCTGCCTCACCGCCTGCCTCCATGCAAAAAAATACACTTATGCACAGGGTAGAAAAGAGATGGCCATCTCTAATAAGAATAAATAAGAAGCAGCATAATTAAACTGAGAGGGCAGTATGAGTATTATACTAGCAAAAGGCAGCATATGGTAGTTTAATAATTGGCATATTAAAGAGCAGCTAGATGTGCCAGATTTGGTATGTGCAATCTACACTAAGAGTGAGTCACTGCTGTGTGCTTGGATGCTATGAACTTGAGTTTGGCCATGCCAACTAAAGCCCAGAATTCAAAGCAACTGAACTAAAAATATACTTCGAAAAGTGATCTTTCTTTATAAATATTCTTCGCTCCAGGAGGTGGGGGGAGTATGCACACCAGATGCAATCTGTGGAAATACAGCTGAGTCATGAGCTAGAATAAGAAAGAAGTTGATCTGCAGAAGAATAGAACTTACCAAGAGTAGAAGGAAATCTAAATAATTGACTTGTGTTATGATGTACAAATACAACTTAGTACCTCTAGTTATTAAATTTAAATAATAAGCATGGACTCTGCTAGATTTTAAACAGAGAAGTCAGACATTATTTTAAGACATTTCCTACCCTAGACAACTGTCTCTGTCAACAAAGCTATGCCAATAATAGAAACTTCCTATTTGAAAAAAAATATTGTGAAACTGGAATCATTTGACCAGTTGTAGACAGAAAAGTAACACTTCTGCTTTGCTGTGAAGAGAATGGTTTTTATTATTGAACTATTTGTCTGAATTCTGTCATACTTTTCTAACAAACATTGTCGCTGCACTAGCAAAACCAGCTGGCTGCAATAAGGCTTTTTACCACCACATACCAGGTTAACTTCAATAAGTAGCTCCCACACCTTGCCCTGGCACAGCCATTGATCCCTCACAAGGTTTCAAAAGTTCATCTACTGTCTGTGCTGTTTCTTCATCCTCTTCAGTCCAGTCCACCCTGCTTCTTGCCTTTCCTTGTCTCCTACAACCAGGATGCTCCGTCCTGGTTCTTCCAGGTCTCTCTTCCTCCAATGCTCCTCTTCCATACCCCTTAGAGCTATTTAACTACTTAGCAGGAACCAGCCACAGCTGCACATTAGCCACGTCAGCCAACCCACCTCCCCTGAAGACAGCCCACAACTGTATATTATCAGTGTCAGTTAACCTGCCTTCATTCCTCTACAAAACATAGGAATGCAAGCAAGGAAAAGTATCATGTGTCCATCAAGAACACTGTCACTTCAAGACTAGAGTACATGAATAAACATTTTCTGTATCGAAAGGAATGAGGGACAGTGCTTGGTGGGCTAGCACAGCTGCAATGTTAGCACAGAACAGCTGGTTTCATGAGCCACAGTCCTGGCCTGTCACACATGTTCAGCTGAAATTTGAAACATCAGAGTTCAGGGGTTGAGACAAGTTTACACAACACACAAATACCCAGAGCATTACTGGAATTTGCTAGAGAATGCTCACTGGGGGAAGAATTTGTCAGGGAGGTTTTCAGCAGAGTAACAATGTATGGGAGTTTTCAAACGCTCAATTTGTAACACATCCTGGCAGTCAGCAGGCTGGGGAATAAGAGACAATGCTTAATCAAGCACAAGTTTTACAGTACATTTCTATGGTTTCTGTTTTTAATTTGGTCAGTGCAGCCCACGCTAACATACTCTTCCTAAATTTGAAATGTGGTGCTGTGTGCATAACCACCATATAGCAGTGAGACATACATTACTTCCCTCCTCTACTTCTTGTGTTCAAGCTCCTCTCAAACTGTTCATCCCACATGGAAACCAGTTTCTGCTGTTGATGCCTTTCCCCGATCCTCTGACGCTTTCTGCAGTCAGAGGGTTTGTACTTCCCTCTCAGCAAGCAGGTGACTACAAAAGAGTCTACAACCTCATGTGGAACACAGGTATATTTTAAGTTTAAAGTCAGTAATTTAAGTATTTTATATAATAAAGTATTTTAATGCAATTGAGCTTCACCAGTTTCCAGAAGCAAAACTTTTGTGCCATTCAGCAGAGATTTTCTACATGTAAGAAGTCTCAAGAGCAGTTAACTCATTCTTGGGAGGGCATTAAGCTTTGCAGTCTCCTAGCTGCTGTTTGATTTATCCACCTTACCAAAGAATAGGTTGCAGAGGGATAAAGATGTGCACTTCAGAGGCTACATCAGCAATACCAACACTGCAGCCTTTGAAGAGTTCAGGGACTGCCACAGTGACCCCTCCAGCCCAGAGCCTCTCGGTCACCTGGGGGAGGAGCGTGCACTGCCCCCCCTCCCCATTGCTGGGAACTTCTTACACAGAGCTGCTACAAAGAGCAAGCACCATTGCCAATACCACAAAGAAATACTTCTACAGAATATCCTTACTGCCACTATTTCATCATGCTACTTGCCATATCGCTTAAGGGAATGCTCATCATTTATGGATTCCTCCCCTCCCCTTACCAACAGATATACTATCTGACCTTCTAACACTTTCATTTGAATGACAGAATAAAGGGGAATGAATTGCATTGCTTGAAAATCAGCCCTATATATTAGCATCTTACTGAAAGTTATTTGAACATTGCTCATGCAGTCACATCATCAGATGAAGAATCCTGCATTCCAGCCTTCTTCATTCATTGCTACAAAGTGGGTAATTGGCATCATTAACATTCTTCCCAGCTGGAAAGAATGTACTTCTACATTGTAGCTAAAATAATACATTGTTTAAAGATGCTTGTTCTTCCATAGGCATTCAATGGCAATTTAATTTTTCCATTTATTCCTTTTCTTTAATAAAGACTGCTACCTAAAGTATTCCTTGAACTCTTAAGGAAATTGAAATATCATTCAAACAACGAATCCTGCAACATCTATAAACCAATGTCTATGGCAATGACTATTTTGGCATTTGAGCATGACCATTTCATATCCATTGCTATGAATGGGGAAAACAGAAATATAACTACTAAAAGAATCTAACTGTGTAAAGTCAAAACCATGAATCCCTTTATAAAGTTTACAGTGGAAATTAATAGTGAGTGACAAAAGCTTGTTTTTTCCTTATGAAAGTTTATGCATACTTTATGTTTATTTTTATGAAAAGACAGTTCTCTATATATAATTAGAACAGCTCTTGAGGCAAGAACAATATAATAGACAATAAGGCCTTAGAACTGAGAAAGCCTCACTGGAGTTATCACTACGTCACAGCCCAAGTGTGTTGCATAAGGATAGTTTTGTAAAACAGGAGGCAAAAACAATCTGGGGGAGGAGCAGCATTCAGCTGCAGACATTTTTCTTATTCCTTGGCTGTGAAGATGAATGGTTGGAAAGCTGACAAGTTTTCACAGGCATGACTGAGCCCAGTCCTTGATTTAGAATTAAATGGGACATAAGGCTTTGGCTGGCCAAGATCACTAAGCATGAACAAAAATTAAAACTAAAATTATTTTCACTGTTTATATTAGTGTAAGAATGAAAAAAACCCTCAACACCAAAAGTAATTGGGAATAACACTGTTTATTGTTTGGCATGAATCCATCATTACTATGGACTAATGAAAACTGAAAAGAAAGAAAATTAACCTGACTGTTGTTCCAGCCTGAACAATAAAAAGTAGTAAATTCTGTGTTGACCAAATTGAAAAATAAATTAGTTTTGTTTATATCTATGATTACCTTAGTTTTTGTAAGCTGACATTATCATACTTCATGCATTTCATACTTTATCTGCATTCATAACATTTCCAGTATCTGTTAGTGCCATGCTAGGATGCACATAGGCTACATACATCTTTACCAGGTTGCTGAATGAATGAGTAGGAAGGGTCCGTACTATACCTAAATGAAGGTTTTCCATATTAATGACCCTGCCCCACAGTAATACTGAGGTGAGGAAATTATTATTCTAGTTCTTCCTTCAAGACAGTGAAAAGCAGCATCAATAGAGACACCACCACGATGATGGGAATTCTTGCCCACATCCCCAGTGGTAAAGTACTGAAAACGAGATATCAAATGCAGCTTTTTGCTACCTATATGCCCCATCTAGAATAGTGCAGCCCAGAACTGTTGCCTTTCCACTTAATGACTTAATGAAGCTATGGACTACGGACTAAATTGAACTTTTGCATTTACTCACGTCAGGAAATAAAGGTTTTACAGTACTTTGTCGTTCTTACAAACTTAGATGGAGCTGACATTCTTTCCGGCACTTATGACACTTGAAACCATGTAGACAGGACAGAAAACCTGATGAGTGAGTTCTCTGGTGGTCTAGCAAGCAGCTTCCTAACATGGCTGTCTCTACTATCAAACAGAAAATTCCACTGCAGCTACATTTACAAATACAAGCTAAAAAAAAACAAAAACAAAAAACCAAACCAAGTAAGGTTCCCAACTAATCTCAAAATAACCCTCAAAATCTGGGTCCACTTACATTGTTCGAGTTACAAAATTATCCCATGTGAGCATGACCAAAAGCTTAATTTGGTCTGACCCCCATTCCACCATTAGAATCTAACTGCTTATTCATCCTAAAAAATAAATAACTTCAGCCAGCTCAACATCAACTGACACAAAAACAAAAGCTTAAAAAACCACAAATTGTGCAAAAAAAAAAAAAAAAAAGTAACAGGAAAAAAAATTCTATATTTACCATTTTAAAAGTTATAATACCTACACAGAAGCATAGTCATGGAACCACTAAGAGGAAAGTATGGGTAGCAAAGGGGGAATCATAATTCATTAAAAGTGGCATGCTAGTAAAACAGCCTAATTGTAAGAAACTTCCTGGATAAATTTGGGCCAATGACAAAAGATGGGAATAGTTGCGGAAATTCGCAAGTTTAAGAGCAAATTGCAGAGGAAAACAGTGTTGAAAAAAAGTGGAAGTAAAGGTGGAGAGCAAACACGTAAATCATGATACTAATGAACTTTCATCAAGTATTAGCATTCTATTTCAGACTGCTGATAATAAGAGAGATGATTCCTTTTCCCTGTTTATTTAGCCTCCTTATATTCTCCACAAAAAAACCCAACATGCTTCTGTGCATCAAAACAACTCACAAAATATGAAAAAAAAAAAAAAAAGAAAGTTCAGCGGGACTTTGATCTTACCATCTTTGACAGCACCAGATTTTTGTAAAGTGGTTTGAAAGTTTTAGTTTATAGAAATAAAGGGGTTACTATGACAGCTGTTGTTCTATGGGATTAAGGCAGTCATGGAAGACAGTGGCAAGGACACTAGAAATCTTTGATATTGTATACGAAGCATAGTAAATCATAATAAGCCTTAAATGCTTTGGTGGTTCCTTGGCCACTTGCTGTATGACGAAAGCTTAGCAAATCACTGGTGTACTAGTTTTGGCTGGGGTAGAGTCAGTTTTCCTCATAGTAGCTAGAATGGGGCTATGTTTTGGGTTTGTGATCAAAACAGTATTTATGATAACACAGATATTTCAGCTGTTGCTGGTCAGCGTTTGCACAGCACCAAGGCCTTTTTTGTTTCTCACATTGCCCTGCAAGCAAATAGGCTGGGGTTGCACAAGAAGCTGGGAGGGGACACAGTGGGACAGCTGACCCCAACTGACCAAAGAGGTACTCCATACCATGACATCATGCTCAGCAATTAAAGATGGTGGAAGAGGGGAACATTGAGTTAACAGCTTTAGTGTTCCCAAGTAATCATTACACATGGTGAAGCTCTGCTTTACTGGAAATGGCTAAACATCTGCTTTCCCATAGGACGCAGTGAATGAGTTCTTTGTTTTGTTTTGCTTGTGTGTGCAGCTTTTGCTTTACCTGTTAAGCTGTCTTTATCTCAGATCCCAAGTTTTCTTACTTTTACCTTTCCCATTCTCTCCCTCATCCCGCTGTGGGGGCAGTAAGCGAGCAGCTAGGTGAGGCTTATCTGCCTGCCAAAGTTACCCCCAAACAACTGGCTATTGTTGTCCTCTTCAGTGGTGAGGAGATCTGGACTGACAGTTCTGTCTCTCCACGTGAAGTGGGGAGCTATAGTCTTCTATAGCATGAATATTGTGCTACCTACACTTTAATCCTCATCAGCCTGTACATGCACATGGTGAGTGTATGGGAGTCGTTACCAGAATATATATTTCTGGTAAAACAGTGTAGTCAGCTTCCTGCCACCTCATCGTGTTTTCATATCAAAGACATAATATCCATATTACTTTCATTTTACTAAACTAATAATAACAACCTATACACCCTATATGTTAGCAAAAAGATACTCAGAGCTCCAAATAGTAGTGAAAAGCAAGAATGGAAAAATTTATGCTATACAGGATGAATGATGAGAAAGCCTATGCACAAGTCTAGGCCTGTGTTAGTCTAAGTAGGTGTATGACACTGTTCAGATGGCATTACATTTATTGCGGTGTTTCTAGCTAGGGTATCCAATAAGAGAAGCGAGAGGTGGATAATACCAGTGGACTGGTATCACATAGTTCACTTCTCACTGTCAATGTAGGGCATTTTTTTAATGTAAATGACACTATTCCTTCCTGCCTCATTTATACTCTTTGAACTGCTCCCATTCCCCTCAGGAATCTCTTGTGTAACAGTCTAATCTCACTGAGCTGAACTGAAAGGTAGACCATACTTCCTCTAAGAACAAGGTACAATTTCCCTTTCATTTGGTGCTCTACTCAGACCTAAAGTTGTAGCGCACAAAATTCAGCAGGATACCTGTGTGAGTACTGAAAGACCCAGGTAAGCACTGGAGAGAGGCTTGGCTCCAGTCCTGCTTCTCAAGAAGAGAAGCTGAATCAGCAGTGAAATATCACCGATTTGTAAATTACTATAGCCCTCAAACAGGTGTAGCAAAGGCAACAATCATGACTGTTTCTGAGCTGATGCTTCCTGAATTCCTCCTGTACTACTTGTAACTTGCTTAGGGTTTTGCTCCAACAAAAATAAAAAATACAAAAAAACCTACCACACCAAAAAAATGCTTTTGTTTGCACTACTGAAAACCCAAAGTTATTAGAAACAGAAGTTACATTAGCAGTAGTATATGAATCAATCAATCATTTTAGATCCTTGTACGGCAAGGCTATTAGTCTTAAAAGTTTAAGCTGACTGCATAAGCATTTTGGCAAGCTGGTAAAGCATCTCCATCAGCCTGTTTTCACAGTGAGCTTTTGCCTATTCATAACTGGTAAATCCTCTTCAGTTTAGAGTCAGCACATGCATCTCTATGTAGACCAGATCGTCACCCTTTGTCCCCTTGGTCTGAGTGCAGCTTGGTTCATGTCCATTAGATCAGTGTATGGGGCAAATGTGAGAGAAATGATATTTAAATCTCATTGCTTGAAACTTATTGTCTGAATTCAAAGCATGCAATTCTGAATCCAGAAGAGAATCCCAGTCTCTGATAATAGCTAATATCATTACGCTTTTCTTTAAGCTTTTGATTCAGTATATTAAGGGAAATTTCACTTCCTTATCCCTCTATCTAGAAGAAAAGAAACCTTATAAAGATCAAACTGTTTACCCTATAATTTACTACCCTTCCCAATATCTTCAACAACATCTTTTAGCTGATCAGAGCCAAGGCTAATATCCAGACATAAAATCCATTCTCTGTCCTCCAATACTAGACCAAAAAGACATTTCACAAACAACAAGATTTCTTTTTAAGTAGACATCCATCAAAAATGTATTTTTCCTCACTACCTTGGCCTTGAAAACACTGTATTTTCCAATTTCCTACATGCTGCTTAATGTTGTGCAGTGTCAGTCACACCACATTATGTCATTTTATATAGCAGGTCAGCAGGAACTGCCATTTTTGGAGATACCTGATATTTTGCCAAATCATTTGGCACATCTCACATTCCATCAATTTGAATTACTTGTAGATCATTTCAAAAGAGAGACATAATTATTGACAACCATTCAGAAAATGGCAGATAGTCTATTGAGTGCTTTGCTGGCCTTCTCATCCACCTATAAACTGCAAAATAAATTATTTCCCTAAAAGAATATAAGCGTATGTCAGGTTAATATATGTGCAATTCTAGCTTACATTTACTGTCTTGGGGAAACACTCTGCAAATCTTCCTTACAATGAATAAGTACTTCATTCTACAGTTTCCTAAAGGCAGCTCATAAACGGTGTTATTAGGAGCAGCAGATTCTGACCCTGAGGCTGAGATTATATAATATTTGTTAATTGATCCAAGTATTATTTCAACACCACATACTTTCTAGAGTAAGCATCTATCTTTCATTCTTTCAAACATTTAATTCTTACATTAATTCTACACCAACTACAGTAATTAAAGCATTCTTTAAATCAAACTTTAGATGAACTATCCCTTTATTATTATGCACATCTATTTTTGTGTCACTTTAACACATTGTGAGTAGAAGCACAATAGGTAACAGTGCCAAATTAATGCTTAAAGTCTGGTTACACAAACAACAACATCCTTGAAAAGGCCATGGGTAGTGACAGCAAAACAAAAATCACAATATATGTATAACAACATTGGTCAGCACCGAGACAGTTTTAGGGGATGACAGATCTCTGTGGAAAATGTTGCAAAACAAAGAGTTTCTTTCTGTGTAGAAAAACCTTGCAATGGAAAACTGTACAGAGAATTGTCAACTGACTACAGTTCAGGAACAAGAAAGCATAAGAAATTAGACTGGAAGAGCATTAACTTTAAAGTAAAAGAATACAAGTTCTTCACCTAGTTGCAAAACCAGCTCCTTTACACAGGGAAAAGACTGCAAAGCAGTATTGGTTCAAAAGTAAATAGACTAGAGGCTAAAGATGTGTAGCGAGTTTGCAGCGATTAAAAAATGTGGGCCAAGAAGACAGACCAAGATTTGAAGTCCAATGGATCTGACAGACTATATGTTTGGGGGATATGCAGAAAGTGTGCAGATGCCTGCAGACTTACCCAAGGGTAGCCAGTGAGATCCTAGACTGAAATGTCAACACACTAGGGCCTATTTGTTAAATACAAGCCTCTAAGCAGAGCAGACTTGACATTTGCATGGGTTCCTTTATATAACTGCTTTCATCAAGTATGGTTTTCTAATTTAAAAGCCTTGATTTCAGTAAACCACAATAACTAAAACCCAGGCATAATAGATAATCTATATAGTTAGCAAGTCAAAGTTGTAGAGTATTTTCCAAATAAAGGCCAGATGGAAAGACCACAAGTCTATCAAAACTGCCATCACACTGAACCAAGTTGCTGCCTTTCTTTGGTGGTGAAATGAGATCCCAGCCTGGGAAGGTGAAGGGCACACTCATGAGGAGACAGCAGACAATGGGTAACAGCAAAATCATTTCCACACATTTCTCACTTCTATTGTTGAATAGGAACGAATTCCCTGGATTTGAAAACTATGTTGACAGATTACACTGGATGAGATCATTCTTACCTTCACAAACTGAGCAATGTTCTCTTCTGATTCTTTTCCAAAGGAAGAGCAATTCCTGTCTTTCTAGAACATAAACATTTCAGAATGACTCATGTATTTTGAAAAGCTATCACATAGAATGGGACTAAATATCACAAAAGTATTTATCAAAGCATAAATATACACTGCATAATATAAACCTTATAAGAAATCAATTTATTTTTTTATAATTAAATGAAATCAATCATCAAAATAATTACATTTTGCAAATTTTTAAATGCTTGCTCAGGATGTAGTGAAAATATTTTTTTTATATATCACATTCTAAATTGAGCAATGGCACATGTCTAAAATGGAACTTAAAATCATACTATTTGTAAGTGCATTTCTTTTCTTTCAATCACCTTCTTTTCTCCCAAATGAAGTTCCCTATAAGTGCATCACCACTTTTCTCCACTGACTACAAAAGCAGCTATGTAACAAATGTAAATATGAGTAGACATATGAATAAGCCACCAAGACTTCTTTAGTACCTTTTCCTCTTATATAGGCACTTCAGCTATGCTACTGTCATACTATTAATTTGGAGTCTATCTTAGAAAAAAAAACCAGTAAAATGAACAACAGTTTTCTTTTCTGATCAGAAGTGAAGCGAAACAAAAGGTTTGTTGCAGAGGAATATGAGTGCTTTCTAATTTTGTTTCCACAAATGAAAAAGTCAAGCAACTATTTTAAGTTAAGCAAAATATTTCATTTTCTACCCCCTAAATATTTTTCTCCCTTCCTAGCATTTAAAGAACAGCAGGAAATTCTTTTGACATAAGTAGTCAACGTGGGATACAACCACATACAGTGCTTGTGTGCAGATGCTCATTTATCCAGAAGTCTGAGCATTAAGTTCCCAACTGCTACGATTTGAAAAGCTGAGGTGCACAATGGAAAAGGCTAGCAAAGCCCTTCGTGGTCCCTCTAGTATCCACAAACTCTACTGGACAGATAATAAAACTTTAGCATTTGTCCTTCTAACTCCCACTAAATTACCATAATTTGTGTTTTCATTTAAAATATTTCTTTTCATCAAAGAGGAATTTCAGTATTGACATGAGGGAAAAAATAGAGGTATTAGTCTTCTGATAAAGGGCAGGCATCTACTTCATTTCAAAACAGTAGATGTGTTCTTTCAACATTATAGTTCAACTTTAATGTCCACAGAATCTGACTTTTACTTACATCCTTCATTATTTATAATAGCTCCTGCAAACTAGTTGATCTGTTTGCTTGTTTTCTACCAGATTTGGAATAGCTCTACGGAACACAGAGCTTCTATCTTTCATTAGCATTGTTATAGCATGGAAGATCACAGTCAAGAGCTGGTCTAGGAACAACAAGGTACTTTGGTGGGAGCTTTTAGTCCAAGGAGATTACACTTTTGGAGGAATGTTATAAGCTGTTCTGCACATGCTGATCTACCTGTAGGGTAAAGCTCAAGCCTTGGTTGACTGCAATGCAAATGCAGGTGTCAAGCGTCACATGCTGAATTGGAAAAGCTGAACAAATAATTGTGGAATAAGAAAGGAACAAACTGAAAATAAGATCATTTAATTATATAGCTGGGTATTGTATAAGTACAGTACAGGCTGATGGCTGCTACAGGTACTAATTAACATTACTATTTTAAGCAATATCTTCTGTGTGGACATAAGCCACCAACCGTTTGCTTCTTACAGGTATCTTAGTGGAATTGGGCTCCAAGAAAGATTTTTCTTCCATTTTTTTTTTAATAACAATAAAAAATTAATTTAGTGATTAGTTTTGTACAATCCTGTACTTATTTCAATAGGACCACTTTTGTACTTAAAGTTGAAAACATAATTTAGCACTTTGCAGAATTAAGCAAGAACAGAGGCAGTCCAGCAAGAGATGGTCAGACAGACCCAGGCAGCTTCCTTCCCTGCAGTTCATTCAAAGAGGTTCAATATAAATCTCTATGGAATATTAAATAACAATAAACCCTCTTAAAAATGTGCACACAGAAGACTTTGCAGCACTATGGCAAAAGAAGTCCAGATAAAAACCTTTTTTGCCAAGGTCCTGTGTGAACAGATCCCACGTTCTCTCAAATGAGCTGGGTTGCACAGAACTGATAACATGGTTCTGAATGGGATGCTGTGCTGCGGAGTTAATAAGACAACACTGCAATGCACCCCAGTATGGGGAAAGGCAGATGGCCTCAGCATGGTTTCATGCTTGGTCAGGTGTTATTAATCTATGACCAAGAGAGCAGGTGGCTGTCATAAATTGCAAGAATTTTTCACAAATCATTCAGTTCTCCAAGAAGCCAAGTACATCAATATGTTTTTATTGTCTTGGGAAGAAAAAAGAAAAATAAAACAAAAAGAGAGACACAGGAAGAGATTGCAACCAAGTGCTATTTAAAGTAATTGCTAAGTTTAGACAATGGTTCAGTGAAAGGAGAAACTGGAAATGCTACACCCAACAACCCCCTGTATCTCAGTCATTTTCCCATTAAAAATTATACAAAGCACATATTCTTGAAGTAACAATGTCCTACTTTCGAGGCAAATGTAATCCAGGAATAACCTAAAAATGCACTTCAGTGATGCAAGACAGGAAGTATTTTGAGCCCAGCATTCTGCTGTCAGTGAGCTTTACCATATATTATTTGCACTAAGACACTGACTAGGGGCACCACTTGGGATCAAAGATATTGCCATATTCAGAGCATATTAGCAGAAAAGTAGCAAGAGACAGGCCTGCCTTGGAGGAGGTCACCACCCACATGGAGGAGGTCCAGAGAGAAATGTTGAAAGTGTTGCTTATCTGTAGAATCAGGAAGATGGCAGACTCCAAAGGTCAAATTCTGAAAAGCTCAGCTACCACTTACTCATGTAAGCTAAGCATCCACATTTGCAGAAGTGCTCCGTTTTCAGCAACCCATAACAGTGTCTCCTGTGCATGTCCATAGTGAAATACAGAAGCCAAGCTGGAAAATTACTCCTTGTATCTATGATCCTGTCCAGTCCTCTGACCAAAAAATGGCTCCTACCACCACAACAGACAGGCTTACAGTAAAGTCAGCCTTGCCACAGTAATGTAGGTGATTTTACAGAAGCATGTGTCCTGAGTGAGGTGAAGAGGAGTAAATGAAAGTAGTATTGTAGATGAAGGTACCCTATTACTGAACTACTCTCTCAAGTATGCTTTAATACAATTAATATATTCTATAATATATTAAAATTGTCCTTCAAGTTATTGGAATTTTACCGCCATAGTTAAAAGCAGCTATGCTATTTGCACAAGTGATTCAATGTTTTATTGACATTCCTTGTCTAATGCCACTGGAACTTTTCTTTTAAATGAAATAAATGTTGCAACCTTAATTCAGTGTGTCCTAATTGTTAAATAATTTCCGCCACATTTTTAACAAAACCCTCAAGGCAAATAAAAATTGACTCCGTGTGCTCAGCTTCAATCTGAACAAATTGAATCTAAACCATTAACACAGAGGTGGTGGTGTGTAAAAGGCAGAGGAAGAATCCCAGGGGCTCTCTGGGTAACAGGATTATCTTACTTGTGCATCTGGTGCCTCATTTAAGGAGGCTCTAAAACTAAAACTCTGGAGTTACAAGTCATAAGGCCTGACATCAATGTGCACTTCTGTGCAATAAATTGTGCAGAACCACAGGAATAAGGTAATAAACAAAAACTAGTAGAACTTCTAAAGCTGTAAGATACTAAAATATACACTGAAGATATTAATTTAAGAATATGGGGATGGAATTCTTTGAATTTAACTTTAAACTCTTTATAACAGATGGCTGAAGGGAAACAACAAAGCAAACCCAGATACATGTAACATAAAATCCCTTCTATAACGTTCTATTCCAGATTTACTCTATGACGAGGGTGGTATCTCAGTGAAAGTTTTCTGTGACAACTACCGTTAATAAATGTGAATGCATTTCTCTTCAAAAGATGCATTACTATTATAGCAATATAAAAAGATGGTTCAAGGGAAAAAAATATTTAACTACACAGTATGTTAAAGAACAATCAGTACTTGGCTAATTTAGGATCTTAGAAAAATGTTTACACAGCAATTTTTATAGAAAACTTATGTGTCTTATGTGGTTGTTTCTCCTGGTTTATTTCTTTTTTAGGGCCTACAAAGGCTCTAGTATAACTGTGGGAATCATTCCTCGCCTCTTGTTCTTCAGATTCTACTTTAGATGCAGACTGACAGAAGTTTTTAAAGCTCACCTTGAATTATAGGGAAAAAAAAAAAAAAAAGAAAGAAAGATGAGAGTCAAATTTAACCAGGTGTTTAGAAGAGATTTTGAATGAATTACGATTGTCACACATTTATTATATCATTAAAGGAGGAATACCAAATGACATTTTTTCCCTCTAAAACTAAACCTAGTATATTACTTGTTCAGCACATCAGTGACAAAGTGAACATTTCAAAATATTTAGTTTTTTTAAAAAAAACTTAACCACATAACCTCTTGGCAGTAGGTTCCTCTGAAGGATTACCATGGTAAACTGCAACCCAAGCTCCAAGCAGTGTTCTCTGGAAGAGTATATTACACAAAACCTCATGTAGAGACAACACACAGATGGCAGATTATTGTCTAGTAAGAGAGCCTGTCACTTAATAAGCAAGGCAATCTTTTACTAGCATAGTATAGGACAGAACTTACACAATGGGGATTTGATTTAAAGGACTCCTGGGTTTAAAAAAAGTCACCAGCTTTTATTTTAATAACAAAGGTGTAATTTTAAAATATTTTTCCTCCTTTCATTAATTAATGCATCTGGTTACACTTTTACTTTGCTCAACCTTAACAACAAGAATAACTTTACCAGTACATAAAGTTACACAACAAAAAAGTCATATTCTGAATGAGGTTAGAAAGTCAGTTTCAGCATTTCATGGGCAAAAACTGTCTCAAAAACCCCTCTTATCGGTGCCAACTACAGTATCCTTATTCAATATAAAAATTTAGATTTTATACATTTATATTTCTAAATAAACTCATTTTGAAAGATTAAAGGCACATCTTATATACAAGAATATATATCAAAGAGTTTAGAAAAGGCTGTTTCACTCAAGCACAATCAAAAAAGAAACGTTTTCCTCGAAAATTCCCAGTTTTGTAATGCTTCTATTTATCTTTGATCCAGTGAACTAAACACAACGCTGGAATACTGGTGTTTAAAAAAATTATTCAATTATTCTTCTATACTCTGTACTATTAATATTTCTTCAGAGTTCTGCTTCTCACTTCTACAATTTTTTGGGGACAGGATGGTTAGGATGGTTTAAATAAGCGAACAAATAAAACAACGAGCTAAATCTGCCCTGTATTTCGATCTAGGCAGTGTCAGTGGACTGACTCATATTCATAGGAAGATAATGCAAAATTATCTACTGTAACACATGTATATTTAAGTAAAACTATCCTTTCATTACAGAGCATTTTGGAATAACACAACCTTCCTCCTAGCAAGGAAATAAGTGGTTCTTTTTAGCTCAAATGAGTTCTTCACTCTTGTTCACCAAACTACTCTGCTTAAAACACGGTAAGAACTGAGAAGACAGGACAGAGAGAAGTGACTAAGCCTTTACTACCATTGAGAAATAACTCCTGGGTCTGTATCTTCAGTGCCCCAAGAAAGATTATTAGCAAGTAAACTCTAGAAATGCTGGCCAAGTGCCAGCTAAAAATACTTGAGAGAAGACATCAGCAGATGCACATTGTCTGCTAATTAAATAAGCCAGCAGTGATATTTGTAGGTAAAGGAGTTGTGCTATTTCATTTACAATCCAGCTGCAGTTTGATGATCAATTCCTTCCTTAAACCAAAGACTTCTTTTTGTTTGAAGGGGAAACAGTTTAAAAAAACAAACACACAGAACAACAACATCACTATGTTTAATTGTAATGATGGTTTCTGTCAGCAAGGTCATTCATTAACTGTAGCACCACAATAATTGCCTCTATTATTTATTGCATGGGTTGCCCAAGTCTTGATATTCTATTACAGCACTCTCAAACAGTAAAAATTGGACACAGGTTCAGGCAAATGATGTCGTTATTTAAACCATCACAGATATGAATTGCTATTTCTTACCTGCTTGCAATAATAAACTTATCACAGTAGGCATTTTCTAAATGTAGACTAGTGGTTTTAATTTTACATATAATCATTAAAATCTAATTGGCGTGAACTTTCCTTGGAGCAGACAAGATGTCTAATATAGTAGTAATTACTGCCTAAACCTTACATTATTCCAGGCTATTTAAAATGCAAAGGAAGAGGTAGTGTTATGACAGTCACAGTCTTCAAATATAGAGAAAATTACCAGATATGGTCATTGGAGGGGAGAAAAATCACATGCAAACCATTCTGAATAGGTAGTGTTGCAAACGGGGGGTGGTTCTTCCTGTGGTGCACAGGTCTGCAAATCTTGATAATATTAGCCTTAACATCTGGAGCAGTACTGTCACATTGATACAGTGCTGCCTGTGAGCAAATAACCCTGACAGACCCTATCTGGTATAGTCCATGACACAGTCAATCTGTAAATAAATGCAAGTTGACTACCTTCTTTCCTCAAAAAGTCAGTTCAGAATATTGCATGCCAAAGTATTTGAGAAGTCATGTTGACATATTGAGGCAGACATGTTGCACAATTTTGAGTTTCTTTGACTGTTTAGCAAAAGAGATTAGCTTGTATGTTCCCTTAATGTCTTTTGAATTGCAGAATTTAACATACAAAAGCCCAGTTTCTACTTAATCAAGAATCAGAAGGACTTTATTAATAGTACTATCTAGACCAAACAGTGAAGAGTTTATAGAAATTCTTTACATAAATATGTTATGAACAGATATGAGCCAGGAGACAACCAGCAATATCAAAGCACCAAATAGTCTTAGAGAACATGCATAGATTACAGAATGAGACCCCTGTACTAAAATGTACAGTTCTCAGACAGACAGTTTGTGCTGGGAATAGCTTAAATAAGGCTTCAGGTGAATGCAAGGATGTAGAAATGTCAGATGGGTTTCCTATTACCCAAGCATTTAATAATATAGAAAAAACTAATTTTTTCTAAAGAAAAAAACTAGCTTGAGAATTTTCCTCCAGCTTTCATCTCTCATTGCTGCTGTGGCCCTAGATTACTACATGCAACAACCAAAATCTGTATGCAAAAATATCACACTATTTCTCTTTGCAAATTACTTTGGCTACCCTGTTCTCTGAACACTGTCATTTTTACCATTCTTTCAACACACACTTTTCTTCTAAAGCTGTTAAAAGGCTTCAGCTCTTAACATTAATGTAGGCACCCCTTTATCTGACACCAATGATTTTTACCAGGTCACTGGTTTAATGCCTTTAAGCCCTTGATAAATTAATCATCAGTGCGGTCAAATGATTTTATCAACTTTATAAGAGTATCTGCAGTTTTGAATAACTGGCTTCCAGTGGAAGATCTGCAATAAAAACCCGTTAGCAATTTCTAAAAATCTTGTCCTATCCACAAGAGTTAAATAATTGCAAGGAGCATACTACGATCATACAATGCCATATCCCACACTTACAGATGACAAGGCTTGACAAAATGGGGTGTGTGGAGGGGTGTAATTACATCAGGGCAACTGAGGCATTTTTACCTCTTAGAAATATATCAGGAGTTTAACACTTCCCACAGCCTGCCCCTCTGGACGAAATCCAGAAAAGCATTTCACCTCGAGATAGTCCTTGCTGATCTCAACTAGTTACATGCACTTTTAACATTAGGCATTGTTTAAATGCTTGCTGGATTGACTACAGCACTAGTTTTTGAATGAAAAGGCAAAAGCATACAGTATAAAAATCTTTCACACACATAAACACAAAAGCATTAATTTAACATATATCTTTGTCCATTTAATACCCGTTAAAAAAAAAAAAAAAAAGTGGCATTATGTAACAGAATTTCAGTTTCCATTCCAGAAATCAAATTCCTTCCTACAAGAATTAGAACTCTTAATCCTGTTACAAAAGCAGTCCACGTAGGCCTAAAATCACTGATAAAACAGTGCTTAAATGAAGCAAATTTATATTATTGATGGTTCTCATGACCTGTGAAGAACTTCTGGAGTAAAGAACTCCAATTACTAAACCATTCAGCACTATAACAGGGTCTTCTTTCCTCTAGATGACTACACAACTTTGGGAGCCAGCCCCTAAACAATGCCTACAAAATATACCAGTGTAGGTGACATGTAGAATGGACTGATCTCAAAGCACGTCTGTTTGGGTCAGAAATTGCAATCAGAGCAGCAGATTTCCAGCCCTTGACAATGCTGCATCTCCCCAAGGAGGAAAGGGCATAGGCAGGATGGCTGAGTGACCTTGATACGCTGAGCTAGTCACAAGTCAGCATTGCAAGACTGCGCTCCAGGGAAGTTGTGATGTTATTAAAGCAAGGCAACAGGAGAAATATTGCCAGAGGCACTGCTACTACAATAAGGATTTGTGAGAGGGGTAAACCTGAAAGAAACACGAGAAGTTGGAAGAGGATCGTGACAGGGGATGGGTACCCAGCAGGGCAAAGAGGGAGAACAATGTGGATATATACAAATCTACTTTACAAAAATTATGACATATTCTGTATTTTCATAAAATTCTTGTGAAAGTCCAGGCACAATGCAGTTAAGGTATCAAGGAACCGTACACGGACAAAAATGTATCGTATGTGTTATAGTTGTACTGAACAAAGGATGAAGTACTTTCCCTTACAGCAGCTACAAATCACTGAAGGTAGAACTGTCTGTAATACTACAGAATTCAAGCACAATCAAGAGTGAAGAAGGAACACAGCAAAGACAAGGACTGCTTTAAGAGCGGTGTTAAATGCAGTATCTAGAAAGCTATATACAAGAGAAAAATTCATTGTAATATGTTACTAGTAAGATTCATGCAAAAAATACTGTATTCTGCTATAACCTTTATATCAAACTCTGAACAGAAAGAGACTGGTTTTATTTCCAGAGATGGAATGTAATGTCTGAAGCTGTATGTGTCTAAGGCAGTTCATCTGATACATATTCCTACTTTTTCCCCCCACTCATTGCTAGTTTTCTATTAGTTTGAAAAGGTGGTAGAGTTACAGCATATCTCTTTCAATTAAAACCGCTGACCATATTTAAAATTGCCATTGCCCATTCCTGTACCAGTAAGATACCTCAACAAATGGGAAACTGAAGGCATTCTCAAATACATAAGAAAGTAATTAGTTTTCTGTTTAGGACAGTTATGTTGAAACCTCAAAACTGGAGAAGGGAAAGGAAGAGAGGGAGGGGGAGGGGAGGGAGGGACAACTCTAGTTGCTTCAGATTGCCTTAGAAGATTTGTGGTCCCCATTCTTCATTGGAAACATGACCAGTACTGTATTTATCACTGAGCCAAACAGAACATGTTTGGTTCACAGTAATTTTAGTGTTAAAATTACTTACTGGCAATTTCTAGCAATTTGTAGCTGTTATTGCCAGCAAGTGCTAACAATCACCGGGAGTCAGATTCAGCTAAACCTGTCAGCACTTCGGTTTTTGGCAAACATTTTACAGATAATATTTTGACGCCTCTGTGATCACTTGCAGTTCAGTCAGATTAGAGATCACAGGTTGAAGTACATTGCACTACAGCACTCTTTGCAACAATTAACCTCTCTAGACTTTGAAATGAAGGAGACCAGCATTGCTTCTATATCTTAACAACAGATGTTTTGAAAGTAACATATGTTCTGTATTTAAAGATGGATTACTTCCATCTCCACACTGGTTTCCACAAAACATAGTCACTTGCATAACGCCTGTCTATAGAGTTTCACCCAATACATTTGATAAACACATGATTTGAAGGACATTCAAAATGAGGTACACACCTTTACTTTCAACTTTAGCACCTGGAAGAAAATTCTGTCATTTCACTTGTACTCTGAAAAGCTGGAGAAAGTTGTAGAACTCCAGGTTTTGGTTTTGTATTCTTTGTCCCAATAAAATGTGAGAAGACCGCCAGAAACTAAAAGCCAATTCCTTTCTGGGTTAAAACCAATAGCTCTTCTAGATTTTAGAATACAACATTACTTACACTAATAAATGTCTGGCCCAATACCTGCCAAGCTGTGCAAAAGACATGATTTAGTAGGGGCTATTGTGATAGGACAAGGGGTAATGGTTTTAAACCAAGAGAGTGTAGATTCAGACTAGATATAAGGAAGACATTTTTTTATGACAACAGTGGTTACAAACTGGAACAGGTTGTCCAGAGGGGTGGTAGATGCCCCATCCTTGAAAGCATTCAAGGTCAGGTTGGACAGGGCTCTGAGCAATCTAATCTTGTTGAAGATATATGTCCCTGTTCATTGCAGCAAGGCTGGACTAGATGACCTTTAAAGGTCCCTTCCAACCCAAACCATTCCACAATATGTGGAAGAAATGAGTTTTCCATTGGGACATGGAAAAATTTTGTATATGACCTTAAGATTCAGAAACCTTCCATATAAAAAATGCAATGGCACAAGCACCTGCACCTTGTAGCTATATGTTTGTGCTTGTTCAGACTTAAGTTTCAAAATGCTAACAACCTCAGTATCCACCTAATGAGGCTAGACATTTTTCTTTTATAGAAACCCAAACCATATATTCACAAGAGAATGAGCAGTAGTATTTATTTAAACAGATAGTAGGAAAACAGAAGCTTATCTCTAGACTGTAAATTGCATTTTTTGAAAGTTTAGATCTTCTGGATACAAATGCAGCACTATGAAAGAAATAAGTTTTCAAACCACACATAAGTTCAAAATACATATGATTGTTTCATATGCTTTAATATCTTTGAAACTATTGAACTACAGAAGTCCTGACATACAAATAAATCCAGCTCCTGTTAGAGTCAACAAGAGTTGCAACTGCATGCAAACTGAATAGGAGCTGTTATACAGTAAAATGCCAGAAGGCATTTTCCTTTCTGTTTTAAAGTTCGCCTCAAATTTTCCATGCCTTAACAGGTTGTTTTCATGGGATTTAGTGATTTCTTTTTAAAGCCAAAAATAATCATAGACTATGAAACCCACCATCAGGAAGTGTTTCTAAATTTGGATGCCCAAGGCCTTAGCAACCATTGCACAGTCTTCTAAACCACTACAAAGTAACTACCACTCCAGAGAGGGAATTGTTTTACAACACCACAAACAGAGCAGAAGGTATCTCATCACGTGATGTGTGGCAAATATGAGATGGTGCATGCTCCAAGCAGCAGAATTGTTTGCTTAAATGCAAATATTTTCTAAAAGAGTGTCTTTTTCTAACTATTGAGCAAATAACTTCTGGGTGCCCATCAAATACGGGGTACACATCAGCAGGCTTGCAGTCTCCATGGAAGAGCTTTACACTCTTGACCGCATTCCTAGTTAAGTTTCAAAGCAAACAGTACATAACAGCAAATTAACTTTTTCCAAAACCCATGCTTTCTTTTGCACAGCATCCATATTTCAGTGTTGAAAACAATAAAACAATCTTTGTGCAAAAACCAAAAGATATTTTAAAACCATTTTGAATGAACCTGAGCAGAGCCTTTAAATCTACTCCCCTTTGTAAGTACAATGTTTAGGTCTAGTCTACGTTTCAAAGTCTGCAACTAAGCAATGATGTTAGCTTAGAATTTTCTCACCAAAAGAGTTATATCACTGTCAGAACCATCGTCAGACTTACACTGTGCTCACTATCTCACCTATGCAACAATGTAGAAGAAATACACAAGTACTTGTATATACTGCAGTGGCATTCATATAGGATGGGGAGCGCAAGAGAGGGAATCTCTTTAACACTGGCCATGTAGATAAAGGCAACCTTTGTTTGGACAATTCCATGAGCAGGCTGCTACTGCAGGCTCCTGTTCAGCACAAGACACTCTGGCTACCGGGATGAATAGCTGCTCCTCAGCAAGTTGATACTGCCCTACACAACAAGCAACAAAGACCAGAGCCTTTGGCAGACCAGTCACAGCAGGAAAGACAGGCACAACATGTCAACCTGTTGAAGGTGATGTCCCCCCTCAGTGGCCCCTAAGGCATTCAGCCTATGTCTGGCCTGCGCAGGCAAAGTGATTGCGCAGTGTTACTCAGCTACTATAACTCTGCCACCATCTCAAATGACGGTTGCAGTTTCAGAGTAATTTCCAAGTTACTGGACTGAATACAATAGGCTTAATTTCTTAGCTGTAGTTTCTTATTTCTGTTTGCTAGGAACTCTTTTTCCAGTCTATCTGTGAACAGCATAATGTGTCATTTAGCAGAGAAGGTTATGTCCTATCAAACTGCAGAAAGTTGCTAAGAGATTATCACCACAACTGTCAATTCAAACCACCTTCTAGCTCATGCAGTATTCAAGCTGTTCAGAACTGCACTGCTAGCCTGAACAGGAGAGTTCACAGAGCTACAGTCTTAGACTCTGTGTTAGGTTTCTTGATCAAATTAGTTTCTGCAAAGTGCAGCATACAAATTCAAATCAAATTAAAAATGGCGAAAAATCCTAAAGAGGGCTCATCCTGAATCTAGCCTCTTACTCTCCCCCCTCGCCTCCAGTCTTCTGTGGCCCTCTCACCTTCTTGTGGCCCTCCTCGTCAGATTCACATTACCTACTGCGCACCTCTCACAGGTCTCCTGCTTGACTTCACCTCTGACGAAAGGCACTAACATAATGAACTCTGGCCTGAAGAATGTTCCCACTGGACCATGTTTTGTACAGGAATCTGCTCTCTTGCCACAAATTTCAGACCAGAAAATGAAACAGAATTTCCAGTAAAATAATGTGTAATTAACCTTTATAACAGTTTACCAAGATAATGGCAGGCTTCCACATGTCTTCAAATCAAAAACTGAAGATTAGAGATCAACGATTGTTTTAGCTAGCGGGCATGACACTGGAGCTATCTGTGAAATCTTCCCACGATACAGGTCAGGCAGTAAGATTCCTCCTAAAATGTATAGACAGGGTTATCAGCCTGCAATAAGAAAGAAAGCTTCAGCTATGCCGGCATTGTTTTACTTTATTTCCAAGACTGCCATGGTGTGTTTTGGCTGCTCAGAACTCTATGACATTTTTCAACAGCAGAGAGAATTTTATTGCTATTGTCAATATTCTTTGGACAAATTCTGTTCAAGATTGCCCTAAGGAAAAAGCAACAAAAACCTAATACTAGAGTCTGGATAGATTACTGACATACACAGGTGTCTTGTTTGCAAACCAGCACCCACAATCAAAACAGAAGGAAAATAAGGTGGCTGGAGTTAAGACAAAGTAATAAAATGTATTATCTCTCTGGTGATCCCAGCAGTATCATTCAGGCAAAAAAATAATTAACTATCTTTTATTCTTTTTTATTTTGCCTGGTGGAATCATACAGTTTTACTCAATAGTATTCCTAACATTTTAGGTCATGCAGTCACATCCAAACTGCGTCTCTAACAGTTTTACCTGGAACAAACAGTAATTTAATGTAATGTAATTCATCTTACTGTATGTTTTGGTATAAAAAAAAAAAATAAACTAGAGACACAAGTTCAGAAACAAAATCCGTACTAGAGACACCACATTTATACATGACCAGGGAACAAAGCAGTTAGATATACTAAGGTTTTACATGATAGCAACTACTACTCTCACTTGAAACTAACAATAAGAGGCATCTTGGTTTCACTCAGAAGGTTTCACTTCATATTGTGTCAATATGTGAAAAACGTGACGCTTATTAAAGCATTGAAGGATTAAGTTTAAATTACCTATATAATCTGAACTGATGCCTGAAGAATATATTGCTCTCCAGAGTATTTTTGTTTTCTGACAGCTGCTTAAGTAACCAAGCAGTACACTGAATACACAGATGATGAAGCATTCATGAGCTTAAAACTAAAGCACCACTTTGCCATACGCTTTTGCATGGCTTTCAGTATGTTGCTTTAGAATTAATTATTTTTAATTTTTTTTTTAGAAAGATGGTAGGCAAAAAATCAATAAAAACCCTTAACATTTTTAAGGAAAGAATAGTCAAACCAGTGGGATACTAAGGCAGTTGGTGTGCTGTCCCAGGGCTGCCATGGCTGTGCTTGGGCCACCAGCCCCAGGCGTGCCTGCGGGGGCCTGGGTAGCGAGGTACGGATTTTGGTGCTGCTTTCACCCACACAACGTGTGTATTCTGTACACTTCAAAAAAATAATAATAATAAAAAAAAAATCTATCTAAAGGACATCTCCAGAAAGAGAGCCAAGATAAATTTACACTGCCAGCTTCCCCGTCAGCATGCTCGAAGGAGTTCAGCCCATTGCCCTCCCCAGGGCCTCCAGATTTCCTCCTCAGCCATGGCACGCTGTTGAGGCTGTCATGGCGGTGACAAGAAGGACCCTGCTCAGGAGATGAGCCCTCCATCCCAGGCCTCACACCTACTCGCAGCACATGTCCCCTGGGGAGTCACGCTGCCAGATCACACTTTGCTCACCGTGAGACATGTCACAGGCAGCCGGTTTAGTAGCGGGCTGGCAGGCAGTTTCCACAGCAACAGCCATCTTAAACAACAGTGCAACGGAAGGCAGCACATGACCCCCATCCCTGAGGCACACAGGTCTCCGGATGAGACAGACAAGTGAGAAAGTGCTGCCAAACACCAGCAGGGACACTTGCTTTGACTCTCCCTTCCCGCCATCCCCAGACCATCCTGCCCCCTGCTCCTTCCCTCAGAAAAACCCTCGCACCCACCTCAGGCTGGCGGCAGCCCTGCCGCCACTGGGCTGGGCTGGGCCACGGAGACACACCTCAACACTCCTGTTAACTTGGTCAGTGATTGTCTTAGACACTTGGTTTTAGCAGTTTTCTGTGTTTTCCTGCAATGCTTTTCACCACAATATCTGCCTGTATCTGTGCTGGAATTAGGCTTTTCTAGGAGAAGAGCAACATGACGTCACCACAGCTCGGGCCCTCACTCAGCAGGGCAAGGAGAGGTGGCATGGCAGGAGCCCAGGGACACACACCAGAAACAAAGACAAGTAAAGGAGAAGGGTGTGAAAAGTGAATTTAACAGATAGAATGAGAAAGTGGTCCTATGTTGTGTTTTTTAGAAACACTCTTCTAGTAAGTGTTGGCCCCAGTGTAGTGCAAAGTAGTGGTGCAGAGAAAACAAGTGATACCCCTTAGGGGTAGGCCAAAAAGCTGAAGATAGACAACACTGTATAAAGAGTTAGCCACCTCGTTTTAAAAATAATTGTTCCTGGAGGTGACTGACAATCAAATGGATTCATGAACCACACAGTTTTACACAAATACATCCTCAACAAAGGATTTATTGCAATATTCATTTTTCTTTCTCAGCCATTGAGTTATCAGATTCTGAGAAGTCAAAATTAGTACTGGAAAACTCACCAGAAATCTCCAGAATCTATTTATAAAACTACCAGCATTTTTTTTTATTGGAATAATGTCAAGGAGCACCCCTCACTGGTATGGAGCCATACCAGTGCAGCAGAAACACAGAGCTAGAACACGGTGCCTGTCTCCCCAACCACTAATCTATGTCAGGATGTGTGAAAGAGGAAAGAGGAAGACAAAAAGGGCTAATTGATTTGGACAAATAAATAATTTTGAGAAGATCATGATGTTTCTTCAAGCAGTTTGTTTTAAAAATATGCTGAACTGTTCACTCTGCCTTTCAAGCTCAGCAGCTGCTGACTCAGCTCTTAAAGCAAATTTTAAGTGATGTGTCTTCAGGGTAAATTTGCTAATCTAGAAACAAGTAAAGTCATTGCACAATCATCTTGTGAGATTAAGCTGTCACAAATTATAAAGAGGGTTAATCACCAAAGTATTTAAACACATTTATTTTGTTGTATTTTTTAAGTCAGTTTGATATGCGGGACAGCCATTTCCTGATTTCCTGCTTCAATTCCGTATTTACCTAAAGCAAGCCACAAACCTGGTATCTGACACAAAACAAACCTGAATCCTGAAACGAAGCAGGGGTATTGTGTTCTCCAGTAAACCATCCCATGGGATTCCTGTAAGCTTAATTAGGCATATTCTTGAAGAGTAGGTGGATTAATAGCAAAATTTGCAGCTCATTTCAGTAAGATGGATAGGCAAAAGCAAGGCAGAATGTAGTTACCTCTTTTTCCAACTTAGTAATAAATATTCCAGTAAAATTGTCAAGATAAATTTGGTTTTTTCTCCTTTCATATTAAAAATTCTATATTCATATGGCACTACGATTTAACCTCAGTCTCATATAATAGTACACAATCCCTGAATATAGATTAAAAAAAAGCCCTTTTTACAGAGTTTTCCTTATATTTCATAGTTTAACTTCTAAATAGTTCCATACCCAATGTCTCCATTCAGTTCAACAACCAACATACAAGCAAGGCCCCAGCATCACAAGTAGAACAGTAACCAGCCAAGATCAGCTCTCAGGAAGGAAAACCAGATAGGAATTTGCTGCTGGAGAACTCAAGTCATAAAGGCTCCAGTCCTGCAGCTGAACCCACTGTTTCCTTCTATAAATCACATATGAACAGTCAGTTTGAAGCACCTTTCCCCCACCCCCTAAGCTCAATGGTATTTAATAGCTATATGAGACCATGGCCATAGTAAAGCAGTTAAGAATAAAGCCATTTAGCTTCAAAACCGCTAGAATTTCACCTGTCTTTACATTTAGACTTCTTTGGTTAAAATCCAATGCTATTTATCCAAATAACAGGAATGTTCACCCATTTGCTAGTCAAGTACAAGCTTTTGAAATTTTACTGTATCTGTTTAAGCCTCTTTCCCAGTCTAATGTTGATCTGATCTACAGATTTTCAGTAATGCTGAGCTCTATTTAATAGTTGTTGCCATCTATTCCTTGAAGTCACCTCATTTCAGTGGGAAGGGAAATTATCCTTTTTCACACTGTGCTACAAAAAGAATTTTTTACACCATTTTACTAAAGGTAAAATTACATACATAACCTTAGGCATAGCACCAGAAGCCTAATGACACAATGATTTTAGGAAAGGTGTACTGGTATTAAGGCTTGAAACATTTGCAGTGCTGATGGGTTTTCAGATTGTTTTTGAAGAAGAAAGAGGAGACTTGGAATATGTTAAGAAGGATATTATTCCAAAGGGGTGGGTCACTGCAAGAAAGTAGCTGGTGGGAGAAGTAGAGAGTTAAGACAAAGGGAACATATGCCTTTTGGATTTACTGACCTTTGTTCCTCTCTATAGTCCATAAAATATGCTTACTGGTAGACCCTTCATAATAGTAGAATAAGATCAATCTTCTTTAACATAAACCAGAACTGCATTTAGTGTATATTTTAAATAGTAATTGACTTTAGATCATTTGGGAAAATGACCTAAATTACATTAAAGATAATATCTTTAACCAAGAGGCCACAGAAATGATGGACTGACACGGGCAGTAAGTATGCACACCAGAGATAACAACCACCCTTGTAGGAGGCAAATTGATTTTCTGCTTCTGTGAAGCTTAACAAATGGTTTTCTACCACATGCTTTGTTCCCAAATCACTCTCAAACCTGCTACCATGTTTGTCAGATTTACTTGTTCCATTAAAAAAACAAACACACACACACAAAAAAAACCCAAAAAAGCCCCCCTGCATAAATCAGATGTTTATCTTTCAAAACTAGTATCATCTTATCAAACCTCTAAAAGCACAGCAGCTGGTAGATACTGTGCTAGGAAGTTTCCCCTTCATCCTCATCATAATAGAAGCAGTTTCTAAAGATATTGTCAAGCATAATGCAATGATTAGAAATGATTGACTGGCTTTCTGCCATCATAGAATTTACTGGCTCCTGATTTATTACTTATGAAACCTTATATATATATTAAGGGTAGACAGATCCAGTACAGGATTGAGAAAACAGCATTTCTTTCCTATTTGCTGAGCTAGCTTTTTTGTAAAAACTATCCTACTAATATATAGCTGAAGCATGCTGGCATAAGTTCCTGCTTGTCTCTTCATGTGCTGTGTAGGTGTTTGCTATATTTAAAGCAGATTACTGTCCATACAAAAAAGAATTCATTTGGATCCAGTAGAAACCCACTGAGGTATACAGCACACTTGTCACAGAGATTAATGTAGATCTTAGTAATAAGATTCACCTCAACTCTAGGGTTAAGCTTGAGCTCACCCTCGCTGTAGACGGACCAAGAAAGTTGCAGTGGCAGAACACTCCCACAACATTTCCCTGTGCCAAGGCCAGGAAAAGCTAAAAGTAGCGCACAGCACAGACAAAACCAGTTAGTCCCTTGGGTAACTCCATTAGCTATCTCTGCCAAGGTTTAAGCAACACCTTTAAGTTGCTGTCAGGATGGCTCAGCTAGGTAAAACTACAGAGAGAAGACAGTGACAAATATAGTTGCCTATTGCTTGGGTGAACCTTAGGTGAGTGGGAGAGGGGCTCAGGCAGACACCAACTGGCAAACCCCAGCGAAGCTGGGGAGGCCCAGACCCACACACTACCAGTGCTCTATACCAGGTCGTAGTACCTCCAGGGATTTCACTCCAAAATATTAATATAATAAATATGTGAGAGGTATCACCTCTCACAACAGCAAAAGGCAAAATCATTCTCAGTCTTACTTGCAGCTCCACGATCTGATTTGTCTAGCATTATTCTTAAACAACTAAAGAGAAGTAGAAGCTAAGCAAGACAGAAACACCCTCTCTCCAGGCAGCCATCCCTGGAAGAGCTTCATAAGCAGGGAGGCAGAATTTAAACCTCCTCTCACAGAGATCATCTGCACAGCTGCCACAGTCACAAAGTGTTAACCTCCTTCTTTAGCACAGCTGATTCTGCAAGAACAAATTACCACCTTCTCCCATCAGTACCTGCAGCCCCTGAATGGTAACTGTATTTGAAATAGTCATTATTTCCCAGGTATGAATTCAGCACCCATAGCACAATTGCATCACTTGGGTTTAACTCAAAACACGTTTCAAGCTGCCCGATTAGGCGGTTCTGAAAGTTGCTAAGCCAGTCTTGGATCAAAGGTAATTTTCTCAGCAAGATGTGTTTAAAGTGGATATGCTAAATGGGCTTAAAGAAAATGAAACATAGCCAAATACAGTTCCATACTTCTTAAAGAAGTTTTTTTCCTGTAAGCATCCAGGGACACCAAACTGCTGTGCTTTAACAGCAATTTGATCTGAGAACAGAAAACAAAGTTTCTTTAGTTCATCACTCCCTGTGACATGAACAGGTTTAGCTAATATAAAGTTAAATAACAGGGAAGCTGTAAATTACCCCTAATAGAAGCTATTAAAATGAAATAATCTTTAAATAGCAACAACAGATGCCTTGTTACTTAGAGAAGTTAAACCTGGACTGGCCAAAATGCCGAAGTCAGTATATAGCAGTCTTCTACTGGCAGAGAATTGATCTAGAAGAGGAAAAGAATCTTTCTGGTTACAGTGAATGAATATTTATTATTACATTTGTTTATTGAACCCATTCAATTGTATTGAAGCAGTGACATGCATATCCTTTTGTGATACTGAAAATGAGTCATAAAACACAGAAGTTCGGGTCATGCGTTGATTATGCATTTTATGTGCTGTCACCTGCAGTAGTATAAACTGCTGCAGCCCAGACTGTCCTTGGTTACACCTGTGCAAATCCTGCTGAAAACTAATAGATTTGGACAAGTTTATCCAAATATGTGTTTTAAGAAAGAAATAAATGGGGACAAAAAAAAATTAAATGATGGCACAATTTAGCTTTACTAACAGCAGTAAGGTTGAAAAGGAAAGTGTCTACCTCACCTTGGCTTTCAGATCTTAGGTGATGTTTACAGGGCCAACGGGGATCAGAGAAAGTCTTTTATAGATAAGGAGAGCACAGCTGATAAAACTCAATGACAAAATGAAGTCTTATTGAGTCACTGACACCTTTACAGACATTACTAGGTTTCAATTAGGCTTGAGATACTTTTTTTTCTCAAGACACCTACTTCTAGAAGGCAAAAATACATCCCCTGTCCATAATGACACACCATACTCATCTCTTTCTGAAAACTACTTTTATTCAGATCATGAATAATAAAAAATGGAAAACTGTTCATGCCACAAAAGTAAAAATTACAGGTATCTACATAAAAACTTTTAAAAGTTAATTAACTAATCTTAATGATGAATCCACTAAGTTCAAAGTAAAGCAGTAAGGCATGTTCTTCATAGAGAAACAGCTCGTAGACTACTTGTGAACTGTAGCCATGCCACAAAAAAACAACAAAAAAAAAGGTAATGAAGATTATTATGTCATCTATCATCAAGGAAGCCATGGCATTCCTCAGGGATCACTGTTACTAGGGAGAAACAGTACACTTAGATTAAAGTAAATCAACATAGAGCTAATCAGAAAACCATTGGCTCATATTGATTAGGTGCTGGAGAGCTGAGGTTAAGAACACTGTAGTGCTTAATCTATCAGCACTTGAAGTTGAACTGAGTAATGTTAACATTTCCATGAGAATAAATTCTGAAAAGCAAATTAGTAGTAAATTGGCCTTTACACCAAAGTACAGTAACTATGCTAGTGTCCTTCCAGAAAAACAAAACCAACCAACCAGCTCTTTGACTGGTTGTGGTTTTTGGTTTGGTGGGGTTTTTGCCTTCATATTTGATATATCAGTGAGCCAGCTGATCTAGCCCACCACTTGTACCTGCCATTGGCAAATCAACAGAGATTATGAACTGCAAAAAAAGGTGGCAATGAGCAGCTAGAGAGACAGTAATCTCTGGGATCTGCAAAAAGGGTATAAACCACAGTCTCACCCTACCATATTTGCTTACTACTCTGAGAGTGCAAGGGCTACAGAGCAAGTTTTTCAATCCTGTCCTGGCTCATGGAGTAACATTTACTCCACTCTGTTTGGAAGCATGCCTAGAAACAGTGTGCATGTGAACTGCCTCAGGAGATGAGCAGACTTTTGCCGACGTATCTCTAAAGAAAGCCAAGCTTTCTCTTCTGTCTCTTACACATGGAGCTGACAGTATGTCTTACAGTTAGCATATTCAAAGCCTTCCACGATAAGACCTATTTTTAGCTGTTTATAACTTCACCAGTGTTGACAATTCCTAGGAATTTCCTGTGCTGCTGGGTGCTTGCCTCAAGCTGAAAGATTTTGGAAAGTATCAGCTTTATCAGATGAGCCAATTTCAAAAAAGATGCAAGTGAATAATTATATACCATTCAAAAAAAAAAAAAAAAAAAGAAGATGATTTCATTTAAAATTTTAAACACCTTCAAGCTAGAGAGTAAGAAATTGAAATCTGGCATCACTGCAGTGTCATGGTGTGCAAATCCTTACAAATTTCTTAAGGTATAAGCTTCCAAAATTTCAGTTCCCATGTGAACTGTTGAGGCTTTTGGTACAGCCTGACAGTAAAATGCTTTGAGTACTCAATTTCTAGACTCAACTAAAGAGACTTTTTTTTCCTGTAATTGCACAATTGTAATGAGTAATTTAACACCACGCTCAAGAAACACGAAAACAGAAACTCCTCCTATGTTTTCCTAGTTTGGCACTGAAGAAAATTGTGAGCTACATATTTCAGAAGAAAAGAGTGGGGAAGAATTGGGAAAGACCACAAGTTAGAAAGAATTGACAGCAACAGGTAGAAGGGAAAAACAGTATAGTAACAAAAGACTGAAGAAAACAGAAAATAAAATAGATTGAGAAGGGAAGGAAAGAAAACAAGTAGGGGAAACGGCCTAGAGACAAGATAGGTAGAAACACGGTAACAGGCTAGGGCAGGAAAGATAATGACAAGGTTCCATGTGGACAGTTCAGGCAATTATCATCAGTACAGATGACACTGCAGACAGCCATGTGCTAATACACGCAAATTATTGGACCTTTGTTATTTACATGAGGATCTGTGGCACTTTGCATCCTTTTTCCTCTGGCACAACTGGCAGGAGTTGGGCCCAATCCAATCTTTCTGAAGCCTTTTGTTGTGTTCAGTCTCATGTACAGAAGACCTGTAGTAAGAAAGAGAGCAATAGTTCACCAGCATCTCTTTTTGCTTAACCCACAATCATAAAAGATGGAGAAATTTATGAGTTTTTTTAAGGATTATAAAAGCACACAGCCCCTTGGCAGGTATGTAGTCCCAGTAAGGGGCATTAAATTGCATAATAGCAGGTTTGTTCTCAGCGTGCTTGACTTTCTCCCTTCTCATGTAGATGTAATTCATTGGCTGCTGGTGAATATGGCCATGACATGCTAGACTTGAGCATAGTTGTTATTTTTTTAAATTAAACATTATTAAATGAAAAATATGTTCTAACTTACAGGTTTCAGAAATTTGAAGTGGTTGACCCAGGCACACGACACTTAGGAAAGGCTGTTTTCTTTCCTGTTTTCTGCCAGAACGTGTAGAGATGGAAGGCTTTCCACCAATATACTGAAAACCTTGATCTTCAAATCAGAAATCAGAGGCAAGGCCATGCAATGTAGGAGATAATTTATTAACTCCTGAGTTATATGTGGAAAGTGATTATTTTGTAGAGTACGATGGAGGAATGGAAGGGTAAAATTTGCCAGTTGCAGTTATCAAGGCAATGCAGACTTCACTAAAACCATAATATAATTAAGAAGATGTCTCTGATCAAAGCAAGTTATGCTCTTGCTTTTGAACTCGTCCTGAGGAAAGGCTCGGTCAGCATTTTGCTACTGTAAAACTGAAGTCCTCAACCTTTGAAGTTATTAAAGACTTTAGAGCATTTTGTACAATGAAAAACCAAAGTTTAGCTAAGTCTCTAAGTACATTATACTTGAAGTAAGCATTTCCTCTAAAATTTTAAGTATTTCACTTGCTGTTCTAAAGCATTTTGTGATGTTAATTCACACAGTTAAGCAGTAACTGCATCACATTGTAGCTTTTAGTGGTTCCTGTCAACATAGATCAGTGTACATAAAGAAGAACATTTTGGAAGGTACAAATTTACTCCCTTCAGCTGCCCACGGAATTAGATAATACACCTGATTATTTTATTTCAGAGACATCCAGGTCTACCCTACCCTTAAGGAAAGGATTTTTAGGATATTAGGTAGGTCATTTCTGCCACAAAGTCTAAAGATAACTGCAGTGTAGCCACAAGCAGCAGTACTGTCAGCCCCTGCTAAACATAAATATTATGTTATGTGCCCTAGGTAGGAAAGCTGTGCATCAGAGGAGCTACATCCTCTGGCCTGGGCCATATAAGAGACTGTGGAGATTACCATGCTTTATTACAAGTCCATAGTTTGCAAGATAACTTTCTGTAAGACTGGCCCTTCTCAGTTTCCTCATGGATAATGGATACAACAAAGTCAAGTCACTTGCATTTCTGTTGCTTGGTTATGAACGAAAATCAGATACATCTCAGATTAATTTACAGATTTAAATTACAGATTTGGTGCTCAGATTCAGTGGGAGTAAAACCTTTGGGTTTTCCCAGCCAAAATGCTCTCAAAGTATAGGTAACTTTAACCTCTTTACCACCCCTCAAGTAGAAAAGCCCACAGAGGTTACGGATAGCTATATGGGACTCTGGCAACATCCACAGGTATCTCTGGGCACTCTGCACCATTTCCTTTGATATTAATAAATACTTGGCTCTTTATTTTTCCTCATACCTTGTAATTTTTTAGCCAGTTCTTAATCCAAGATATTTACTGTTCGTCACAGAATTTCAGCAGCCATCAGTCAACAGCTGTTCAACTGCTAAGAAATAAACGATCAAGATTTCAGGAGGAACCTTTTTAAGATTAATTTAAGATTCTGCACATGAGAAACAGGTTTATGTGAGCCTTTAAACCTGTTTTTAATGAGCTTGGCCAGGTAGTTGTTTATACTGACAACAGTAAAACATATTATGTACATTTGACAGCATGGGACTAGAGCTGGTTGCTTTTATACAGCTAACAGACACTGCATATTTAGTTTCACGTTTACTGAATGTGGTCTTCTCTCATTTTCCCTTCCTCAAAGGAAAGAAAAAAGATAAAAAGATAAATCAGCATAAAATTAGTTCTGTTCCTTACCTCTGAGGTCTAATGACTAGTCTTCCCTGGCAGAGATAATTTGTATGTACTTTCTCAGTAACTATGCTGTACTTACACACAGTTATTGTTGATGAATGCTAACAGGCAACATCAAGACTCCATACAGAATTCAAGCCTTTTAACTAGCCTTTCAAGTAGACAAGCTGCCATTTGTGGGTAGCTGGGGGGTCTCTGTACTGTTCCTAGTGCCTGTTTCTTTTTAAGATTATACATTTGAGATGGCGACAAGAGAGCCTCTGTCTCATTGATGAAGTTTTGCTGTGACAACTGTACTTGCAGAAATGTCCGAGTACAATAAAAAGAGAGTACATAACTTCATACCTTCACCATATGTCTGACATTGTATGTGTGCATCGTCTTTGTAAGCTACATAGCATTATTTATGCTAGATTTGCTAGGTACACACAGGCATGACTGCTTACTGAAAAATCATGCTTCCATTATAAAACAGTTACTCCTGAGAATAAAGTAATTTCAGAAAGCTTAAATACAAACTGTGCTGACTAATAATAGAGTGTTCTTGATATACAAAGCATTTTAATGCTGTGGAGTCTCTAATGTTGCCCAAGTCATTAATTTGACTGTAGTAAATTCCACACACTGCCTGAAAGCAAAGATCTTTTAGTTGCATAGGTCCACAATGGAAGATAAAGACAATTAAACTGCATCTCATAAATTATGGGTTGAAGACAGTACACAGAAGTCCTGAAATATGCCTGAAAATAACTACCAAAAGGGAGCTGCATTTGTCTTGGCCACGTGACAGCTTTTGTTCCTCATTCCACAGTTTTAAACATTAAATTGCTTTTACATTGACTCACTATCTAACTTTAAACTTTATGCCCAGGAGCCTTTTGGGAATATCTGATAACACCAAATAGTTTCCACAAACGGTAGTACTGTATTATATACTCTGGCTTCACAAATTCCAAATTTTCAGCTTTCAGCCAACGAAGCACTTCTAGAAATCTTCACAAGCCACCCCAGATGTACAAGCAACATTCTCTTTTTTGCTTGCTTCTTACTTAGACTTATATAGACTTTTCCCAGGACATTTTCTGAGACAAGTTAAAATTTTGATTTACACAACTTCTAAGTTGCACTGACTTCATAGATATGTTTCCATTACCATCAGTATCACGAGTCAAATCTATTGTGAAGAAAACCAAATTACTCTGCATCATGTATCAGCTAGCAAGTTCTCTATTCTATCATGAACGTGTTTCTTGTTAATATACTTTTGCAGTCTTTTTCCAAGGCCTTTTAAAATATTTTTTCTTTTTCTTAAAACATTATTTATTCAGCATAATAACTGCATTTCACAAAATAGAAAAAACAATTTCTGTTTTGGATGATTTATAAGTCATATTACTTTATAACCATATATTCCAGAATCATTGCTGACCACTCACAGCTGAGACAGGGGTCCCAGTTTGCATATTATTTTTCTGGGTAGCATTTGCAAAGGCACCTCAGTGTCTTAATGATTAATTATCCTTTTTAAAATCAAATGGGCAGTTATCTGGGAGGCCAATTTTGAGTGTACAGCCAGCTTTCAATGCACAAACCTGCAGTCCTTTTGATCATGCAGGAAAGCACTTGCATGATTTTGAAAAGCTCAGTAAGTTCTTCAGCTGAACTTCAGGTATCTAAATGTATTCAAAATCTGGCATTAAGTCACAACTGATAGTGAGACTTGGTTTATAGGCTTCTTTGATTCTTGCTCTAACTTCTGAATATTTTACTTAGTATACGACACAGTAGATAAAAACAATAAAACAGCCTTCATGCAGCATACTCATGATTATATGGAGCGATATGAAAGCCAGCTTAAATCAGTGTAAGGCACTTCATTGACTTTCACAGGGTTTGGATCTGGCCACAACTGACAAAAAACTCTGTTAATTATTTTTCATAGTGGCACTTTCCCTCTATTTAGTTATTCTTCACAATAGCCTTTAAAAGGATCTATTTTCTACACAATGCATAGATAAATTATACTGATAAAGCATAACATGACACCATTATTCCCTAGGAAAATGGTCATGGCTTTCATTTTATTTTCTAGATATTTAATGCAACTAATCTTCTATTTTGCCTGAACAGAGAAACATATGTGTATCATCATTTCCAGCAAAGATCAAAGGAGAATTTAATTCCATGGCTTATCAATAAGAAAATCTTTCATTTTCCAAACTAATGTTTATATTCATAGGTTGGAAACCGAGATAAACTCCCACAGAAGAATAAAAAGGCATTAACTCTCCTGTGAAGGCTGCATTCTGCTTGCAGTTAGAAGGAAAGCAGCTCCGGCCAGGCTGCTTGGTGGGATGGTGGGCAGAAAACAAGGACAGCTTTAGTGGTGCTTCTTCTGCACCAATGCATCAGTTAGCACAGTGAATTCCTCCACCAAATAAAGGGGGAACAAGGACTGAAGTGTGACTTCCTGGCTTGAGACAGCCAGAAAGGTGCTACTCTAGTCCCTGTGCCCTGTTGCAAGTGCCATTGCTGCTGTTCTTCAGTTTGCTCTTCTGAAAAATTAGAATAATATTTACCTTATGCAATATGCAGGGATTTGATGATAAAAAGCATAGAGAGCATCAATGTTATAAGCTGCTGAGCAGTTCTATCAGGCATAATCTGCCACTAGTCCAGGAGCTGTTAGGGATCCTTAACCTTACAGGATCACAGCTTCAAGAATTCAGCCATCTTTTCAAGCATGCCATGAATATCAGCCTACTAAAGACAATCATTTATGTTTCACTGGGGTGTAGGTACAGTATGTGATATAAAAGAGGAATATATATTAACATGTGAATTCATTAACAAATTCAGAGCATAATTAATTACTAACCAAGGTTACGTTTCCAAGAATGACTAAGTATGACTGGCAGGACTGCTCTGATTAAATGAATGTCCATCCTAAAAGGAGCTGTGAGAAATAAGGAATGCGCAGAATCCCAGAGAGAATGACGCACATTCGTCTTGTCTATACTTGCAGAATCATCAGCCTTGAGAAAAGACATATGACTACAGTTTTCTAAAAAAAGGCTGCATTACATGAGAATGAGATTCATTATGTTGATACAGATTTTAAAGTATTCATTTTGGCTAACTGGGAAAAGTCAGTCAGAGAAGCAGGACTGGTTTGTAGTCATTTTTTAGCATAAAAGGCAAGTATGTGATGGGATGATCCTTGACTGGGAACACTGCAAAGCAAGTAAACACCTGTTCAATTGTAAGCATGTGATTAATCCCAAACCTCCCCACTGAGACACTTACGGTTGTGCTTATGACTCGTGCAACTCACAGTTCATTACTCAGACAAGCAAAGATAGCCTCAAGAACCTGTTCCAAGGGAATAAATGTCCAAGAATGTCATTTTGATTTCAAATCCATTTCCATCCTAGAGAAAAAGTCTGATGTGAAAGTACATTTCTTTCACCTACAAGAGGCAATAGAGATTTGTTCAGTCTCCTGGCCTGCAGGCCTGGGCCATTCCACCACAAGTAATACCTATAAAGTTTTTCAATGAGCTGAGGAGCATGAATTTCAAGTTCTCCAAATCACCAAGATCATATTAGAGAAAAACAAAATATAAGTATACTTGAAGTTACCGCAGCGGTTTTTGTTGGAAAAGGAAGGCTTGGCTGCAGTAGAATCCTGTGTCTAAAATGTAGAAAAGGAATGTGGGTTTCCTCCCTCTGGGGTTTAGACTTATTTATTTTACAAGGCTAACATCTCAAAAAGGTGACTTACGCTCCAAATCCATGTGTGAGTAATTTATATAAATTAGTATAATTTAAAAAACAGATCACTGAAACTGACTCAGGAAAGCACTGAAATACGTGCTTGAATGCCACTGGGAGTAGATGTCTTTTCCTAAAACTAAGTTGGTCACATGAGCAGGCAGTGGCACAAAGTAATTTTTACCAAATCCACTGATTCATTTGGCAGCCCCATATCGTATCCTCTGTTGCATTAGTATTTTGCTTTTTATATCCAAGATTTTTATCCAAGTATTTTATTTAGAAGCAGATTGCTGAAACAATAGGGATCGCCAAAACCAAAAGACTGATATGCGTCACCAAAGAGGCATGTGCAGGACAACCAGGAAAACCCCTAATGCACAGAAGAGCATTGCTGATTTTTCTTTCATGAAAGAGTTGAAGTGTGAAAGAGAAGTCATGGGAAACAAGAAAAGGAACAGTTACAGAATACTGGTGCTGTGGCCCAGAGGGTAAACTGGTAGATTAAATTATGAGGTAATTTTCATTTATTTTATGAGGTAACCTGCTTTAACTAAATGTCTAGAAGAACACCAGAAAAGTTGTATTGACAACGATTTTCATATAATATATTTTTTTTAAATTTCTTATTCTAACCTTCTGCATCAACATAACAATATTGCCTATCTTGTCACGGTTCAGAAGGGAACACATTAAAAAGGAAAAGCTGAAGAGACAACAGTGGAAGAGTAAACATAAGTAAGAGAAATGCAACTTGACAGGCAGGTTTCAGGCACTTTTTTTTTTTTCTTTCTCCTAAATATAACTGCAATTTCCTAGGGTACAGTAGTGCTCAGATTTTGACCCACTAGTGTTTTTCATATAGGCATCAATGTCATTCAGCCTTCATTCTGATTTCATTAGTCATTACAACAACTCCATGTTACAGTCTTCTCACCCTTCACTTCAGGTTTCTGGTTATTTCTATCAAACCTGGGAAATTCTCACTACTAGCAAATTCTGATGAACATAAGGGGATTCAGCAATTAGGAGGAGCCAAAGGCAGCAATATCTGAACTTCTGCTGCCCTGTAGAGTTCTTTTACATTACTGTAGCCAAACATGAGGTCTAACAACTTGCTGTGTCTTGTTTTCCAAGATCTTACTTTAGGAAGACTTATTTTATTTGCCAAGAGTATTTCTTTCTCCAAATAAAATGGATGTAACCAGGCCTCTCAGCTTTTCGGCATGGGAATCCCACTTAGTCACATTTTGGAGGATATTCACACTTCTCCTTGAAACAGAGAAAAAATAGAAGAAGCCTTGCTATCGCATCTAGGCTACAAAGCTAAATTATACCAGAGAAGAAAGTGTGACAAGGGCAGCTAGAATAGGACCACTTATTCAAGGTGTATGTTTTATAGCATAATTCAATTAGTACTGAAGGAAAATAGAATGACTATAGAAAGTACTGTCTGCCATAAGCATCAGTATTTCATAATGGCCTAAAAATTAACAGACCAAATTGTTTTCCCATCTATCATTTAAAAGCACACAGACACACAAAGTGACCCAATTCCCATCCAGCTGCAGCTATACAATTTTCAAAAGAAAACTGAGATCTTAAACACCAATCACAGCTCCATTCCTCATTGTGCTCAAAAAGAGCAAATTACTTTTAAACCAAAATGTACCAGTGACCCTTGCAAAGTGCTTTTCCAACTATTCCTAAACATCTTCGTTCCTTCTCCATCACTATTTTGGTGGTTTTGCCTCAAAACTCTTTAAACTTAGTTCTGTCATTTTCTGTATTACTTGCAGGGCAAGCAATAGTTGCTTAGAAAATTATGTCATAATTTTATGTCAAATTATTGTAATGACATCATAAGACAGGAATTTGAGCTTCCAACATATCCATTGTTTGCAGTGTTGTTTACAGTCCTTGATGTACACAGCGCTGGAAGTGCTTTCTCATAGGCATTGTCATTATGCAGAAGCGTGTGGATCTAAACCTGGATTCATACAGTTGCATTTTTCATGTTACCCAAAGCAGAAATTCTGAAATTCAGGCTGTCTTACACTTTTATGGAACATTACTCTGGCTACAAAAGACAAATAATACCTGTTCAGCATAAATGGGCTGGTACAAAGTTAAATTGTCAATAAATTTAAAAACTTTTCAGAACCCGCAAAGGGCTTTATACAGGGTCACCGTTTTTGTCATATGCCCTTAGCAATTTTTCAGTACTAAGAGTACTATATCGGAATTATATCATTAAAGCACAGCCCAACTCTGCAAGCTACAGAGTATCTGGACAGAATTGCAGTCTTTTGTGTGGGAAGGCCTCAAAATCAGTTGACAAATCCAGGAATTATCATAAAACAAATGTATAAGTTGGTAGTGGAGACAGTGGAATGGAACACAGTAGAGTTTAACCCAGTGTCTGTCAAGGTTTAATAACAGAAGAATCATATAAGGCAAAAATACCCCCAGCTTATTAAACACTTTCAAATCCATGCTAGGTGTGTTAGGGAATTATAGCAGAGCACTGAATCTAAGTAGCAACGGAGGGACATCTTGCCCAGCTGCATCTTGGTCAGGAGCTGACCTCAGATGCACACTCATTCAAATTTCTCTACACAGCTGAGGGTCATGCATACCTCATCTGCTCAGATCCCCATGAATAATGAGACACAGTATCATTCTACCTTCTTTCTACACCTCTAAATCCATCAGGATCCACTGAAGTTACTCACATCTAACACCTCACCTTCCTAAAGCCTGCTGCTCCCTTTCAAGATTCAACAAGACCTGACAGCATTGTCAAGAGGAATTGACCTATATGAGCATGCAGCTTTAAATTAAGTAAGAGCATCTAAACTTCATTATATGTTGTACCCTGGAAAGCTCAGCTGAATGAAGAGTTTACGGTAGTAGCTCAGCACAATAATTACACCAGTCCCAGATCTGTTGTTTTGAATTTCATCCATAACCTTCAATTTGGGTTTCACACACATACAGACCATTGTAGAACTGTCATTTCAGTTCTGCTTTGCATAGGATTTTGTTTAACATTCTCAGTTCCAACTATCACTTCTACTACATCACATTTTTGTGACAGCTTTCTCTCAAGCTAACAGTTCTTGGCAATGCACAGTAGATTAAAATCATTCTTATTAATATTTTACCATACTAACTCTATTCCAATACAGTTCTGTAATTCCATCTGCCTCTCAGTGCTCATGTGTTTTCTGAGCTCTAAAGCTAACCTAAGCTTAAACTATTAAAAATATACCACAATTTTTTTTACCAAAATCTTGAATTATGCAGCATTTCAGTAAAAGGTATAATGGTCAAAGTACTGCATACAAGAACATAATCTTTTCAGATGAAGTTCTTTTTCTCCCATTTCAATTAAAATATGAATTTATGTTACTTTGAAAAGCACCTGTTTCAGATATATAATATATACTTAACTATATATATACTTTTAAACAATGCATCATCTTTGTTTCTAGAACTGTTAACTAACATTTCAGTATGATCTGACCTATTAATTTTACACTCTAAATATTTAAGCCACTTGCTTAAAATACAAAAAAATATTCTAGATATATGTTGAGAAATGGTTAATCATTTACATTTTTATAACACCTTTCATCCAGGAAAATTAAGAATAGTTTTATAGCTTGTACAGGAGTTAGTTTGCCTGTTACTGTAAAGCTGTATTTCTGCAAAGCAGTGCTTCAGACGTTGAATACAAGAATCATTTAATAATAGATAGCAACCTTCCACAGAAAGTACAGACTAATTTATCCAGCTGAAACTGGAAATTCAATAATTTGATGTCTGTGTAGTACCCTAGATCCACACTGGGGTGCTGGGTGATATTCGAGTGCAGTGCCTCACAACTAACCTCTGGGAAGTACTCGCCTTTCGGTATACAAAATCGTGTCTGTGCAGTCTCTGCTCATACTGTTTGTGATTGCTATTTGGAGCTGGCTATCGTGGTGATGACGGTTCTGCTGAAAAGCAAACTCAACATCTGAAATGTCATTTATTGTTCCAAAAACCACAAGCATGGATGGGAGCCTTGGCTGTTATAATGCTAGGCCAGGTTTCAGCTCAGGAAATGCTACAGCTGAAACAATTCCATGATGTCAGCGGTACCACCACACCTCTTAGACAGTATACATGGTACTTCCTCTAATGATGCTCCCATATGCTTAGTTTGTCATGCACATTTTTAGTAAGCACCGCGACATCTCTTCTTCATATTACTTATTAACTTCTGTCCACATTGTGTTCCTCAGTTAGCGTTTGGTCAGCTTGCTACAAGCCTTAAGACAGAGCATACATTCATCTTCAGAATGAAATAGGACAAAACAGCAATTCAGAGGGAATTTATGTAAATTCCAAGTAGAGCAAGTGACCATGAACACATTCAGTGGGTGTTTCATAGAATGTAGGGGTGACCTGCAGTTTTCCAAGGTGCAATTTTTGACTTAAGTCCTGTTCAGATCTGCTACCTGCCTAGCTGAGAGATTGCCTCTGGCCCCCAAATGCAATGTGGCAGCTGAAATCAGCTAATGCCCTAAGGCCAGCCCTACTCTCAAAAAATAAGAAGCTATTTCAGCACTTTTACTCTGTTCCTGCCTTATTAACTTGAAATAGCCAGTTGTCTGACCCTGAGGATGTGCTGTGAGTTTTTTTGGTATTGTGTTTTCAAAATGCTGAAGGGCAACCATGCCACAGATGTAGTGGTATTATTATTAATCATTGGCTCTGCATAGTTACTGAATTAGGTATTTGCTGATCACTGGATGTTTTCTTTCTGCACTGATTATAGTGTTTATTCATCAGTTTTCTGTGCTTTTATTTGGCTGATTGAAGTGCCTGGAGAACAGATAGTTCTGGTCCTATTATAAATTCAGAAGAAAACCACAAAATAACACAAAATAAATCTGCTCTGGCATTAACCTACATTCAAGAAAAGTGACCTACTTAGCTGATTTGCAGCTTTAATTGTGTTTTTCCTGATGCCGGGTAAAATCCTATCCCCACTGGAAGAAGCCATTCTGGGGAAAAGGCAGAGTGCCAACCACATGTTGTTTCAAGACCCACCCTGCCATCCCAGGACAGGCAGACAGCCATTCTGGGCACAGAGGCACACACTGCTACTTATTTTAGGAATGACTATCTTCTCCTCAATCACAGATAGCATTGAACTAACTGGCCAGAAAAGACCGAAGTATAACTCCTAGCTAACTATCTGTGCTCACCCAGGCTGGCTCCAGGAGTGCAGGACCTGTGTCCTACCCCAGTCCCACCCAGCCCCCGCTGTCTATTTCCCCAGTGATGGAGCATGAACTAGAATGTAACTGTCAAGTGAACCAGTTCATGGAGCTGATTCTGAAACCCTGGAGCTGAAAAGCTTGTTTTTTCTCATGAGTTTTCAGTTCAACTGCATAATCTGGCTGACCAAACAACCGCAGGTTTGCCTAAATGAGGACGACAGCAGGAATACAATGCTGAATGCAGACCAGCAGTGAACAGTTGAACCTGCAGGCTCAGCTGCTCTCTGGAAACTTTCTTGAGTGTTAGGTTGGCTTTTCATGGCTACAAAGGCAGGGAAAGAGCAAAAGGTATCTTCCCCAGTAGCTTATGTGCAAATCAAAGGGGATTTTTTCTCTTAAACTTATATCCTGAACCTGTATTTTAAATCTTTTCCTGAAACATAAACCTGAATTTAATAGAAGTATTAAAGTAATAAAGTAATATAAGTATTTGAACATGTATTAAAATCTCCTTCTTTGAAGTCTCATCTCCATCCTGCTCACCAATGAATATTATAGCTAGGGTTTGTTTTTCTACCCCATCTCGTTCTGGACTAATTGCATATGAATGCAATTTAGTTACACCAGATTCACATTGGTATAAATGAAAGCATAATTACTCTCTCTCTTAACTAACCAAGGAAGGGGGGGGGAAACACGACCACCCCAACAAATGCTCTCTCCAGGAAAATAAAAAACAAATAAACAAACAAACCCGAAATTGTATAATTTCAACCTAACACAATTTGCAAAGAACAAGATAAAGCATACCACCACAAAACCTAAAATCTCACCTCCCATAATGCTGGCAAAGCTTGCCATTTTTTGTTCCATCATCTTACTGTTATAAACTTTCTCTTGCAACCTGTTAAAAACACTATTTTCTGCATTGTATAAATTCACTTGAAAAGGTAACACATGTATTTCAAGCTAACACATGTATTTTAAGCCATCTAATATGCTTCGATTATAAAACTTAAATCTCTCAGTAAACCTTCCTGTGCGGTAAAGACTGCCAACTTCATAGCCTCAGAAAGCCTTAAGAACTGAATCTTTAAAAAAAAAAAAGTGAAGACATTATTATTTTAGAAAACTTGGAAATGTTTCTGAAAGCTAGGTGCAACATTGTTCCCTTTAGCTGGAGGCCACTATACTTGAAATCTTAATCATCACCGTCTCCTGCACTCTCGTTTTAATAAAACAGAGCTAACAGATTTTTAAGAGTCTCTACCCCTTTAAAAGTAGTTGGTGCACACATAATGTGCCATCACCTAAAGAATTATTAGCACAGATTTGATACAACCTACAAAATGAAGCCATGGCTTTGCTATTTCAGATCTGAACTCACAAAACCTTTGAACTCGTTACATTATCACGCTGTTCTATAGATACAGTATTGAACTTAAAATCAATATATAATCCAATTACTAACCTTGTGTGAACAACAGATCTTTCCCAATACTCTTTCCCCCCCACACACACACACTTTCTATAAATGCATACATGGGCTGATGTAAAGATTTTTTGATACCTACTTGTTTATAACTTGTTTCATATTTGTAAAAGGAATGCGATTTTGATGATCCCAAATCAGAAATCTCTCAGACTGGAAACCACTCAACACCCAAAAACTGGCAACATCCAAACCAAACATCCTCAAAACAGCTGAAATGGGTCATCCACATTGCCACCATTTGAAGATAGAGCTCCATGTGCATACCAAAAGAACACATGTGTAAATGGTGTACACTGCACAATGAGCTTTTTGGGGGAAGAATAATCTTTAAATTGTCTTTGGTTTGTACAGCATCTATATTGTCATGCTAGACTTTTCAAGTTTGGCTTTCACTGACGTACTGTAGATCCACTTGGGAATTTAGAATAGTAATTCCCCCCCCACTTCCCTTGAACAATTAGACTGTAATCTCCAATGCAGCAATAATTTACAACGTGGCTCTAGGCAAAAAGCCTACTGCAGATTCTCTGTTAGAAATGCTATTAACACAGCTAACATCAAGGTCATTCTCAAAGCCTGTCAAGAGCCTCTGTAGAAGTTCCCCATCTTTTTGCATATGGTTAATCTTTAAGGTTGATTACATTAACAGATGCACATAAGATCTGATTTTACCGAATGAGGTGTAACATTTATTGCCAAATGATTTTAATAGCTTGGGAAGCAGAAGCTCCAAACATAAATGCATCTCCAACAGAGACATTAATATACAACCTCATTTAAAAGTTTGCAAGGACAATATGTCTTGATTCCATGACATATAAACATATAGTACTTTGGTGTTTTTTCAGGGAATTGAAATTGTGACCTCTGTATATTTTCTTACATACTGATAAAATAAACTAAAAACTTAAAACAACCTGTTACTTCAATTGCTTGTAAGTTTTAGGCAGTTGGCAGTAAATTTACTTTTATATAAATAAATGTTATCTCATTACCAACAATCTCCATTAGGATCTAGCAGACCATGAAATAGACTTTGCAAGATCAAGCAATGTGCTAAGGCCCAGAAAAACATTACTTTAGCTCCCAGCATCAGAAATTATGAGGGAAATGAAGCACTATATTAGAGTTTGAAGCACACACATTAAATAAGCCTTTTTAGTCAAGGCATTAGGAAAGAGAAGTACAGATTACTCATAACTGTGAAAAGTGCAGTTAGGTTATTTGGCACCTGCTTCTCAGCTTAATTTCCTACTGTTATTAACTTCTTACAGAATGCGCTTTTTGCAGAGGCGAGGTTGTAATACTTCCCATACAGGATAAAGAAGAACTCATTTTAGACACTAGAGGAGGCAAATATATTCTCACACATTAACAGAAACAACTTTCCCATTCAGAACAAAAAAGTATTTACAGATCTATGGTAAGAAACAAATCAGAGTAAAACACAAGAAAAGACAAAATCTTGTTCTGAATGCTAACTAAAATATTAGAGCTTTCATTCTGTTTAAATAGAAATAATGTTCAGTTTATAAAACACACTGAGCTTTATATCTCTTCATGAGGCTAAAAGGATACATTTTAAGTCAGTTCACTAAAGTAACACAGGATCACATTTTATTCCTTAGATGCCATAAAACATCTAAAACTCACAAAAAATGTAAACCATCCACCAAACATAATACTCAGCTATCGTATCTTCAATCAGCACTTTGTGGGAGAAGATTTGGTTTGATTTTTTAAAAGAGTGAGCTATTGCACCTGGCTTCAGACCTGGCAAAGACTTAAAGACTTGGGGAGGGGGGCGGGGGGAATAATTACAAAAAAAAAAAAAAAAATCACAGAGGGAACAAGGTTTGAGTGGCAGTAGGTGGTTCAGGAAGGAGACCTGTGGAGGGGTGAAGGCAACGCTTACACAGCCACGCCGCCTGTCAAGATAGGTTTTAATCCTTTGGCTGATTTCGGGCAATTCTGAAGAAGGAGCTGTGGCTTCATATTTAATTGTACTCCTCAAGGTTTCTTGTCAACTTGTGTTTGTAGAAAAGAGAGACCCAAATTAGTGCATCCCAAGGGGGAAGATTAGTAGAATTCCAGCATTAAAGATTTTTGCTTGTCAGCAACGATTTGACTAGCCAGCATTCTTCTTTCCTAACTGCAGCACTGCTGTCCTCATCCTGCGGTGGGATGGAAAGCAAGGGAAATCAACGTCCTCTGGGGGCTTATGGTACAACAAAGTCCATAGCCAGCAAGTTTAATTCACTTAATACCTTAAGAAAAAAATCTGTTTCTCTTAGCTAAAGAAAATAAAATATACTTTCCAGTCTGTGAATACCATGTGAAAAACATTTGAAAAAGAGAAAATGCTGTGGGTCATAATAAAATGCTTTCAAAATTATGTATTTACCATGTCTTCCAGCCTTGCTTTTTCTGTATCCGTATTTGAAATTATCAGAATCAATTTTTAAACTACCATTTCAATTTAATATGCCTTTACATGTGTAACAGTCAAAACCAAAGCTTTTTGATGCTGAAATCAAACTATCACAATAAAATTATAATACTGAAAATAGTAATACAATAGGTTCTAGAAGTGCAGCATAGGTATATGGTTTAATGTATGCAAATATATGCTTTAAATTGTCCATAATAGATAAATTAAACACACTTTTGTTAGAATTTGCACTGAACATTTGTTTTTCTAGCAGTTCCAGCTTTTGTTTTTCAAAATAGTAACAATGACCAAAATTCTTTGCAGACTGTGCAGTTATTCTGTGCACTTGGTTTCTGTCTTTGTATCTATACCATTATTATAAAATCAGAAGAAAAAACCTGCCATATTAGCGATGTTTATGACAATAGCAACTTTACAGGTTAAAAGTCTAGGAATTATGAACTCTGTATTCTTTTTTAAAAAAAGGAGAGGGGGCATTTACAACCAATTTCTCTATATTTCTCTCCCCCAAATGACGTTATCACTTATGTATTATATTATTTCTCCCAGGCCACACTCTTCAACCAAATCAGTTGAAAAGCTGCTAAAATGAGAGATTTCGAGATCTTAAGACTAAGACTATAATTATTTTGGGCTATTACAGGTTTTTCAGCTTTAGCTGATAAACAACAGAGGCCAGAAAAATCAAGCAACTTTTATTGAAATGCACTTACGCTCTGCTCCTGCAGCTCCTCTATTGCGTTACATCCTGCAACAACACAGACTTGGCAGCAAACACACCCCAGCACAGCTGCTGCTTTTCATTGTTCTCTTGGTCCAGCTTCCAGGTCTGTGGGGCCATTTGCCATCATTTTTATTCTCATGCAACTAGTAGGAAATGTGTATCATCTGTGGGACTCAAAGTACAGGATTACATTCTCCACCACTGTTTACTTGCATATTTCAGGCAATTTGAAATAAATACTAAACCGTGCAGCCACGGAACCTCGTGTTCAAAAAAGAAGCAGAGTTATGTGGGGTTGCTGAGCTAATAAGTAATCATAAAACTCTCCCCATAGAAATCAAGCTGCTAAAAACTCAAATCCATTTGAGAAAAGTACTGTGGGCACTAGTTTATCTGTCTTTGAGAGACAAGCTCACTCACAGCAGGACTCTCCAAAGAAACTGTACCCAAAATCATGCTGCTGCTCTAGAAGTGGATTTAGTCCTTTTAATGACTTCAAACATGTCTGATTTATTCCATCTGGGTTCCAGCATAGCTCCTATCATCCAATTATCCAAGTGCCTGGAGCAGTCTCTCAAGAGTTAACTTCCATTCACCCCCTCCTGCCAGGGTCAAGACAACCTCGCACAGCTCTTTCCCGCAGAGTTTTTCTCAGCCTGTCAGAAAATATTTCCCATTCACCTCACTACAATTAGGTCACGTTCAGTAAACCAGTAGTCGTAGGAGATCACTTTGTCATCCCTCCTAACAAGACAACATTATGCCCAAAATCCAAGAGACTTAAACTAAGCATAAATTGTTGAAATAAACAGTTGAAATTAAATACTGTCCTTATGTATTTTCCCTTGTAACAGCAGTCTCCCAGTTTCACCTGGATGATTTTTGTACTGGCTTTGGCCGGGACTGGGTTAACTTTTCATAGCTGCCCGTATGGTGCTGAGGTCTGGATTTGTGACTAAACCAGGACCGATTACACACCAGTGTTCTGGCTACGGCTGAACACTGCTTGCACCCTGGCAAAGCCATCTCCGTTTCCCACCGTGTCCCACCAGGAGGAGGTCGGGGGTGGGCAGGAGGCTGGGGGGGGCATGGCCAGGCCTGGCCACAGGCACAGCCCACCCGTCCCACCCAGCGCCGTGCTCAGCACCAAAGCTGGCAGCAGAGGAAGAAGCAGGGGCTTGTCTGGACAAGGTGGCTGGAGGTGGCAAATGACTTCCTTTGCATCACTGAGCATCTTCCTTTGCTTATTAAAATGTCTTTATGTCGACCCAGGAGTTTTCTTGCTTTTGCTCTTCCTATACTCTCCCCCATCCCACCAGTCACTAGCCTGGACCTATTTGATACTATGAGACTTCACTGCTCAGGGGCTGAAGTTACCAGACATTTGACACAGATGTTTCTGCATTCAACTTCCTTCCTCCCTCAGAAATTACTTTCTATCATAATTAATGGAGTAAGTCACAGGGGCAGAGGGAACCAACCACCATTGACTTTCCACCTCTGAACAATTTGCCTTTGTTCTTTCAAAAATATTTCTGGAAGTGCTTCTATCCCCCCAAAACAATACAGCTTCAGTGCCACGTTACTTAATGACCCATTGCACATATAATGTTTGGCAAATAAATAATCAACTAATCAGAACAGCCACTCTTCCGAAATAGTGAATTCAGTTGGGGGTACACAGGCTAGCACATATTACGAATTAATTTGCAAACCAAAACAGAAAACACTGGAGCCATATATTATCCAGCATTGTTGGCTTAATCACCTCATTTTTAAATAGTCAGGTGGAAAGACTGATTGTTCCAGATGGCACTTGGGTGATCACATGCAGTATCATCGACACTGTTTACTAGAAATGGTTTTTAAAAAATGCAAGAAAAAAGCACAGTGTTATGGCAGCAGTGTGAAAATGGGTTTCTTAGCTCTTGAAAGTTTTCCAGAAACAAGAAGGTAGCACTACAGATTGTATAGAGCTGCTTTGCTTTGAGGACAGATTTTTCTTAGTTTTGCGAAGAAAAAAAATCTGTGTTCATCTGCTAAAAGGCAAAGTGTCTCTGCGGAATAGACCCATGGAAACCCCAGTGACCATATATGAATGCTCTCGGTGGAAATGACAGCTCTGCACATCTCTCCATCGAGGATTAATGTGTTGAACCTGAAATACACTTTGTTTCAGTGTAACCACATTTAAAGGTTATGAGCCATATGTAATGGAAGTGTGACATTTCAGGAAACATTCATCTTTGAAGTTCAAAATACTGAAGCAGCACCTTTTACAATTTTAACCAGCTCTCCTATGCACACACTAGAACAATCACTTTTACTTCTTAACTTTTTAATCTCTTTTGGAAAATATTAAATGAGTCCCACATTCATATATGCCTCGTGTTAGAAAATCCATACCAATAAATTTGATATCCATGCACAGGCATTTTGCTTTGTCTGTTTCTTTAGCAGGATTTCCTGGCTATTATATTTTCCTTTTTTATTTCCTTTTTAATATTATAAAATTAACATTTCCAGAAGTAGGTTTTAAATCACTGTCTGAAAGAGCCTCTCCATTATATATAGAATGCCCAGAGTATAAGAACTTAGGCACTTAAGAGGTGATAGTCAAACTCCCTCTCAATGAAGCAATACTTTAAAGAAATTCCTGTTATCATGCCAAGTTAAAACAAGTTCTAGTTTCACTAAGGTTATCACTTTAAAATAGTTACTCAAAAGACAATTTCAAAAATTTGAAGCCGTAAAACTGTCTGTATCCCTTTTGTAAACCAAGGAAAAACTGCACCACACCGCCTGCTAAGGAGCTGCTCTCCTCCTTTGCAAGTACATTTAATAGATAGATACATAAGTTCTTTCCCAACTGAAAAAGTACTAGACACATGTGAAAAGGTTGTCTTTGATTAAATCAGTCTACTCAGTTTGCTGCCCTCCTTCACTCAAATGTTGCTCCAGCTGTAAGAGAAAGTTGGAGATCACCGGGTTTTTTTTGCATGTTTGTCCAATTATAGACTTCAGTTAGCAGAGAAGCAAAATTAAATGGAACTACCAGCTTCCACACTTGCTATTCAACAGCTGAAAAATGAAACATATACAGACTCTAAAATTTACAAAGCATATTCTTTTCACTGTTATCAAACAGGTTTAGTTGCATGATCAGCTTGACGTAGTCATAGGAATATTTTCCTAAATATTTCATTTGTTTTTAATTTTCTATTCTAACCATTAAAACCAACAACTAATGGACAGCAATCCCAGTGCATATTAAGGTTACATCAAATCTAGATGTAATCAATTTCATCTGGTGTCTAATAGAGGTTTCCTGAAAGGATGCATGTACTTAACAGTCCTCAAAAGCATTTTTAAATGAACACAAATGTAAACTTGATTCTGTGTAACTTCACTTAAACTTCAATTTAAAGCGTGTGTTTAAGTGCTTTGCTGAATCCATGCAGCATTGTGGTATAGGGAAGAGTACAGTGTTTAAATCGTAATCTTCCAAAACCAGTTCTATTAGGACAGACTTGTTCTGATCCTTTCAAGCTGACAGGAAAGCACTGGAGTAAACAGAAGCAAGAGCACAAAGAAATCTTTCTCTTCTTTCCAAGACAGAAGAAGGAATAGTCACTGTGCTGGAACTCTTCAGATACCTTTTTCCACGGAGGTTTGCATTATGAAACTCTGTACAGGCAAATATCATATTATGGTATGGCGTGTAAATGCATTCACTTCACAGTACTGTAAATCTAGATCTAGAAGCTGAAGAAAAACTAAGAAGAAAAATCTGTACATGTAACATATGAGAAATGTGGGAAAGGCGTAAATCTTTTCAATGTATAAAATCCTAGAGAATCTGACACAGCAATACGTATTTCCTGAAAATCACAACTGTAGCCCAGATTTTTCATGTATTTACATTTAAGGATTAACCAGTTTTTTGCCACCTCTCAGCCTCTCTTCTCCACTTCTTTCTACAACAAACTGCAAGGTATTTTCAAGCCCACCTCTGAGGACTCCTGAATCTTCTGAGCCCATGTACCCATGTTTTCCTTCCATGAAACCCAGTATGTGCAAAGGAAACAGGCTGGAAGATCATTACTCCTCTTCCTACCAGGCTTGCAAATGCTTCGTGTTTCATGCTTTACAAATAAGTATGTAGATGTTGTAGTACAAACCTTAGATGTTCCCTCCTCTGTGAGATTTTCACAGTCCAGCCACAGTTTAACGCCCCGAATACAGCCCTTTGCTTACCGAAAAGGATTGCTTCGCAGGCTTAAACAGTTTCAGTAATGCTCATGAGTTCATGTCAGGGAAAGACTTGGCCTAGAAGAGTCTACTTAAAATCCACATGTTGTACCCCAACCGCAGCGATTGCATGTTTGTCCTTCACAGCTGGAACCTCGCCCTTTCCTTGCTGAATTGTAAAGTGGTAAAAGATTCCCTGCTTCCCCACTGCCACGATGCCTATGGACAGTACAAAATGGTAACAGTTAGGATGGGGAACTACAACAGCGGCTTCCAGTGCTGACCAGGTTTGTTTTCCTGTTACATCCTCCCACACCTTTTGCCATCCATCTAGTGGAGCCGTCTAGTTGTAGACTAATGCCTAAATTTTTATTCTTTGGGTCAAGACTGTCTCCTTGCTTCTCTGTTTTACAGAGATCTTTAATGGAGAGTCCTTGCAGTGCCTAGATATTACCATAATATAAATTGCTTCTACTAATAATGACATCATTATTAATGCTACTGTGTTTGTCATACAAAGATTTCTAACTGCACCATAAACAAGTCCAAGCTTTGCTTTGATGTATGGGTCCATTCTTTAGTAACAATAATAAAACACAACCTTAGCACTTAAACGTTATACACATCTCCAATTTATGATCTCAGTGCAGCAGCAATCAATATTCCCTTTTCTGAAACAGCTCCCTACAAATATCAGTCTTCAAAAACTGGTAAAGTCTCTGGCAATGTACTGCACTACTGGTAGCACAACCGTAAGGGAAATTCAGGCCTTTAATTTTAAAACTGCCACAAACCTTGACACACTGTATGCCTTCACAGTGTTGTTTCAGTACTCAAACATTACTCCATGGAAAGCCCAGATTGCAGATATCTTTTCAATAGGGATAATTGTGTGACAGATGCATCTGCCTCTGGTTAAGCCGTGGGAACCCATCCTGCTCTTTGTGGTGCATGTTAGCAGCAAAACAAAAGTGCTGCCTAGGGGAAAGGAGACAGGAACCAGGTATGTTTACTGTATTTTTGGTAGAAGAGTCACAGAACCCTTCCCCTGCTTTTCTCGACTATGTCTCGTCAAAACAAAGCATTGTCTTCCAAGGACTTCTGGAGGAAGGACTTCTCTGGGACAGGGCAGACTCGCGGGTCATGGAGTGAATTCCATACTTCCTCTGAGAGATCTCTCCAAGAACTTTCAAGGATCCATGCCCGCATCAATGTTCAACTACAGCAGATGCTTTTCTTCCTTCCTTTCTAATTTCTCCAGGCATTGTTTTGTTCCACTGAAAACCAAAGTGATATCAAAACCTCATTTTTTACAGAAATCTTACCGTTGTACATTGTTAACTGTAATGAGAAGGTCCTGTACCACATGGTATTACTGCAATAGAGACCTTATGCACAGCAAACAGGAGGAAGTGAGAGGTTTGCCACAGCCTGATATACCATTTTAACTGGCAATTAACACAACCCATTATTTTATTCTATCTTTTTTTCACTAGGAAAACAAGTTGGCAATTAAAAGCATATAGTCTAGAACTTACACTACCAAAGTAGTTAAATATTACTGGATTTTAGCATATTCAACAAGTAAGAGAAATGCTACCATTCTCTACACTCAGCTTTGAAAGTGTGGTCTGTAAGTATTAAAACATTCCCACACATACTAGGAAAAAAACTGCATATGTGCAAACCAGATGAACAAGGGTACCTGTGAATATTTCGACCCCAAAATTGTACTCAATATATAAAATATATAAATTTTAGAATTACTGCCTACCTTTGATGCCCTTGAATGCATTTTTCTTAAGACACCAAATTACTTCAAAGATTTATGACTCCTTGGACATCTATTCAAAATCACAAAAGTTGTAAGGCATTGGTAGACTATTATCTTGTTTTCCTCCATGGTTTGTCAAAGTGCTACAAACAATGGCTACTTAGAGTTACCTGCAAATAAGACAACTAGCAAGAGCATAGAGGCCTTATCAAAAGGCTAAAGAAGAATAGGCCTCAATTAAATACATACAACATCAAATAACATAGATCTTTGAACTGCAAAGTTAGCATCTGGATACTCTGTTAAGTAGTTCTCTTGTAGGAGAATCATCTGACCACACATTTCAGCCAATTTGAATTCCTGCTTGGTATCCCTTTTTATTCCATCCACTGCTAAGACAGTCAGACATTGGTGAAAGAAAGTTCCCTAGAAACTGGACTCAGTAATTGCAAAGGAATCTCCACGATACGTGGCTGTTCCCAGAGTTAAACACTGGTTTTCTCTTTAACTGGAACCTGACAAAGGCACACTGGTTAAGAGCTGCCCCCGCAGGCTTCCTTTTGCAAGCTACTACTTTGCATTAAACTGAACTAGGAAATAATATATCCCAAGCCCTTTGAACTCGGAATCATTGTGGAGGTGAAGCACTCTGCCTCTACCTGCATGCTGCTGCACTAACATTTTTTGTTCCCTGAAGAGCAACCAGTGTCCACCAACACTCTGCCTTAGACTCTGTCACTAGGTAAGGAAAAGCATAAGTCACATTTATTCTGGCTCTTGATTGCAAAGCAGCAAACAGTTACCAAAAGGAAATCAGTGGAACAAAAGATCAACATCTACCTGGAACTCAGGGCGATTATGGGCAGCTGAACAGATTTCCTTCCGTGGACATCTCTCAGCTGCCTGGATTAAGGCACTATTTCAGCAGACATCCTCCCCTCATTGTTTCTTCCTTGGAAGAAACAACTCTTACCCTGGTTCATGGTATTCTAATTATATTTCTTTTCTTTTTGCTAAATATTGAGCACAAATAAATGGAAAAAACAGACCCTGCCCCACCCCCACCCCACCCCCCCAATATCTGCTCTTCCTGCAATTCAGTATGGTGATACCATCATATACCAGATGCAAATTACCATGTGGAGCTCACTGGGAACAAAAGCTTCTCTAAAAGTAATCTCTTCTCTCTGGATGACTTTCCAGTCTGTGGGGTTTTTTTTAAACATGGTTCACTCTCCCTGCAATGCATGTGAAGTGGGTTTGACTTACCCCACTGCTATGGTATATTTTCAATTAACCCACAAGCAACTATGTTCAGCTTATTGCAATACTTCCTAAATCACCATATGCACTTAGAAACCATTTACCATACTATTAATACCCTTTTCAACTTACCCCCAGCATTTTTACAGACAGAACACATCACAGAAATGGGTGGATTTAAGAGGGCACCACATTTGGACTGTGCAGCACCTTCCCCACGCACAGTGTCTGTAAGGAATCCACCACAAAACTGTAAAAGGACACATTACTCGAGAAATGTCTTCAATATCAATTTGAAACTACAGCAAGAATGAGTTCTTTAATAGATACGCTAACACACTCCTGTGTTACATCAAAAGACTCTTAATCTCACCATATCATGGTGATTATAAATTACTAAAAGGTCTTTTACAGATATGTAAATCTCCCAGATGCCTTTAGCAGACAGTCGAGTCTCATTTTTTCACACACCTTCCAGTCACGTCTATAGCCACAGAGTAGTTTCCCACATGCCTTGACATTTCATCCCACAAGTTAAATTGGCAAATATTAAATTTTAATATTGCTTTTTAATAACATTTACATAATAGGAAAAACCTCTTTACCTGGAAGACTATGAATTATGAATACGTCTGAAATATCAGTAAGATTATGAAGACATTGTCGTAGGTAATTGATTTAATTGCAGTTTTTATAGAGCCCAAGTCTTCCTGTCCACTCCATGACTGATCTGGTATCTGAACAGTAACACAGGTTCCCTCCTTTACCTTTCCAAACCCAATGTAAGGTTAAGAAATAGCCTAGAATTGATTGTACACATATTCTGAAAGTTTCACCTTCCCTGGAGCAGAAGATGGGCAATGGTAACAGAAAATAAAAATTTCAAATATGTAAGACCACCAGACGTAAGCAGTCACAAAATGGTTTCTGATGCTCTTTTCTCTGCGCTTTGAAAGGGACATCATTAGCAAGGCAAAGTACTTCTGCAGAAGGCACCTCTATCCTGTGAGCAACTCACTGATGTCTGATCGAAATTTGTAACACAGCAACTTTTAAAAATCTCTGAGGCTCTAGACTTTAGGCACTCAGAAACTGCAAGTGGCACAATCCTGGTCAGAGCTGCTCTTGGTGTCCCCACTGTGCTTGTACCAGTACTCAGGCATGTACAGTTCCCTTTTCAATCCTTCTCCATTTCCAAGTATCAGGCAGGATTTTTATATATTCTCTAAAACAAAAAAATGACAAAAGAAAAAACTGAGATGCTGTGTCATTTATATATTTTCATCAGAGGCTTTCTTAGAGAATATTAAGTGGGAGGAAGAGATACACTTTCTTTTGTTCTCTTTAAAACCAAATGTTCTCTTAACACTTCATTTTTGTTCATCAAAAGCATAATTTAGAGCTGCTTAGATACACTATGCTCGCTTCTAAAATCATAAAAAGGTAAATCAAATGATGTTCAAGTGAGACCAAAAGCATGCTTTAAATCTTAAATCTGTGTTTAAAATTATTGTGAAATACTATGAACTAGAGCACCTGGTGATTTAAATTCAATTGTCCACAATGTGGACTCCAAAGGAAAATAAGCAATACGGCAGTCTGAGTTAGCTTTTAAAAAAAAGCTTTAAAAAAAGATGCTTTAAAAGCTAATGGCACAAATGACCATATAAGGTTACATTTCCATCACCTGAACTCCTTACTTACAGGTACCTCATTTTTCAAGATGCAGACTTAAAAATTAAGAAAAATTAATTGAAAAAAAAATATCAATGTCTGTCTCTTGCTGGAAGAACTTCAACTTGCTTCAACCACTAGAAATCTGAAAATTTGTTAGGGATGGTCTTGAAGTCAAAACAGTACATCTTTAACTTGAAAGTTATCTTCCTTGACTCAGAAGTCCACTATTAATATTACTTAAGTGGAGCACTGCCAGTACGTGTTTCAACCACGCCTGCGGTTCATTAGCCATCCAAGCGTTCAGGTACCTGGCCGTGAACCATTAACTTTGCTGGGAACTGCCAGGTAATCCAAATATACCATTGCACCACAATTACTGAGCACTTTTCCCAGTGTTTTAACTCACCTCTTTAGTTCAGGTTAGGGATCACTGAATCTGAATGGCACTTTTACACTTGTAGTAGCTTACATAGTCGGAGATACAAGTTAGAATTCAGGTATCATTTTTATAGAAACTGACATGTCTATATATCACATTTTCAAAGACAATTGAAGCAAAAAGAAAGAAAGAAAAAAAAGACATTGTCATAGAAGATGGCACAGGTCATACAAGTCTCCTGAAGCAGGATCCTATAATAGGATAACCAGAAGAGTCCTGCAAGCTCAAAACAGTGAGGAATCACTAAGGAACTGCTATGTTTTACCTTGGTGACTTTCTTAGATACTTGCACATGTATATGTTATTGCTCAGGACCACGCTAAGTGGGATCCCAACAAACAGCCCTTTTTTTTTTTTTTTTAAACAAACTCTGTAACAAAGGTATAATGCAGTGCATTGCTTACAGCATACAGCAATACACAACAGTACAAGCAGTACTAAAAGAGCACACCTGAATTGATGTGTTTAAGCCACAAAAATTTTACTTGCAATCCGTTAAACACTATTCTATATCTAACATAGGCTTAACAAAAACAGAGTTTTAACAATTTGTGATTAATTTTTATGCATTTTTAAAAATCTCAAGCATGAAAACCATGTCCTTCTTAACAAAGTTATTATTTTTTTTAAATTATTTCATCCCACACGTATAAAAGATCTGCTCTATGTTTTCTCAATCACAAAAGAACAGAGATTTTCCATTTGTACAGTGCATACATTTCTTTTCTTTCCTTTCTCTGATGCTCAACCTGTCTGCACGTCATGATCACAATGCCAGTCTGACACGCCGTGGTAGCTTACACGGTCTGTGGTGTGAGCTATGCAAACACTAACAGAAACCCACTTGTCACAGCTAAAACATGGCCAAGTAATTTGCTATACAGCAACAGCAGATTAATCGACAGAATGGCTCATTGCTTAGATACAAACTCCAGTATGGTTGGGGCTTTGGCATCTCACAGGAATAGCCATAAATCCAGACTAGCGAGGAAGTCCATAGGAGCACCAGTGGCAAAGGCTTCTCTGCTGCTGAGCCAAGGGCATGTTACAGTGCCATGACCTCCTGCAGTGCTGAGACAGAAATCCCAGTCACAGCATTTCTCTTTCTCAGTGAGAAGAACTGTATACTGGGTAAATTCCAACATAATTTATGATGCTTTACTTACCCAAGTTGTGCTTCCTTCTTCTGTGCAGTGATGCCATTCTTTGTTTCACTCTTCAAACCACTATTTCTAATTTCTGGACTTGTGCTAGGTTGCAGTTTGAAGGCTGATGAACTGATATCTCTCCAAATCAGCTAGCATAGGAATGTCTGTGATATTTTAATATTTGCTAAAATCAAGATTGATGACAACGCATCTATGGAAACTTCTAATGCAGCTATTGCTTGCAGCTATTGCTTGCAGCCCCAGGTACTTTCAATTCACACAAATACACCTCATATTGTGACTAAGGTAATGGTATCTAAGCAATGTAACATTTTTGTTTGTTTATCCGTTTGCATAATAGAGAAGTTCTGATAATCTACTAACAAAAGAGCAGTGCTAGAGACCAAGGACAAGTATTACTCTAACTAGGAAAGGACAAGCATAACCACAATTCCATTCATACCACACATCAATTTCCGTGCTAAGACAGGAAAAAGAGCACCTCCTGGGTATATCCAGGTCTGGTACTAGTGATGTTTTTGGTGGGCAGTCAAAGTTCAATGTACAAAATAGATTGCTACCCCAAATACAGAAAAAAAGTGTCTAAAAACAGTCATTAAAATGTGGTTACACTTGGCAAAAGTGTTTGCAATTACTGCTTATTTAGGGAAATACATCACATTAAAAGTACAAAACTCTACTTTAAAAAGCACCAATTTCTAAAAAGTTACTTTTGCAAGATTTTAACATATTAGGGCAGCATAATTAAATATATCTCATGAAGTGCAATCAGATAAACTCCAGACAAGTATGGAATAATGCAGAACAAAAAAAACATATAACAAAAAATCATCTACGAATATATTTTCTCCTTTTCCTGAGGTTTTAGCCTTAAGAGAGAGGGAGGTTACGGTTGCTCCAACACACAGGAATATTCTCACGCCTCTAAAATCCAGGCATAAAAACAAACAGCCTGCCTCAATTCTGCATATAGTGAATTACAAGAGATGGGGTCCTCGTGGGTGTGTTTCAGAAATCCTACAAGGGGCTCTGCTGAGGACCACTGGACATCTGAAAGTCAGAGTTGCAATCCTTCTCTTACATTACAGACATGAGGTCTGAAAGTCTGCAAGACTAGTATTCCAAAGGGAGACCACATAAACACCTTCGCAACTATCAAAACAATCAGAAATCACAGTTCCTTATCAGTAAGGTACAAATATAAATACAACAGTGGCATGTAAACTGTTACCACATTAGAAATCAAAAAACTTACATAACAATGACTTAAAATAAAAATAGGAAGATCATTTGTGTGTTCCAAATAATAGCTGGTTACAGATTAACCTGAGTATAAGATAATTTTTCAGGTACTTAGGATATCAGATGTGTTGATCAAAGTTCCTTAAAGACAACAAAGCAGAGAAATGAGGTTATCAGACTTTTCACAAGTAAAATGCTTCCATTAAGTAAAACATCAGTCTCAGTCTAGGACTTGAGAGTCCAATCAGAATTTTGCAAAAGCAGCTTATGTTAAATGTACATGTATGTGTATAGACATAGACAAATTTCATTTTTATAGATTTATATAAGTAAAATTTGTGTAAACAGAATTGTAATATGACATTTGGGTCCTCATTCCATCTAATGAAGAACACATTTAGCTATTACAGTCTGGGTTTACATTAACATTTTCTTTCCGAGAAGTGAGGCAGACTTGAAGTCGATCTCTCAATCATCTTCTCAATTCCAGGTGCTGGTTTGGTTGCAGAGCAGTGCTGATGCACACGAATCAGGCTCCCTGCTGAGAAAACTAAGACAGAAGCTCTTATCCATGTGCACACCAAATGTCTTCCAAGCCCTAACAGATACATACAAGTTCAAACTGCTAATTGAGCATAAACATTCTGAAGATGTTCATTTCAGAAGACAAGTCTCAATTTAGGCTGAAGCAAAATCTCAGGCATGTACACAGCGAAGATGTAGAGGCTCTGGCACCAACGCTGCAGTCTGCTGAGCAGCTCCTAGCGCACCGAACTGCGGGGTAGCAGAGACATAACCCTGTACTGGCAGACACAGCAGAAGACAGCACTAGGGAAAGAATGGCCACAGGCAGGGGACACAGACCTCCTACGGTTTTGTTTTCTCCCTATTGTACTTGCTGTTAAGGTATCTGGCTAATACAGTCATATACATGATAAACTTTTACAAATTCGAACAGCTGTATCCAGAAGCAAAGAATTTCTACAAAACTGATAAAAAAGTTTTCTGATAACGTATGCATTTGGTTACAGGGCAGATGTTCATCATAGCAAGTATATGCTGTATAAAACTAGACACTGGTCCATACTTTTGTAGTATAGCACAAATAAACAGGATATAAAGAGAAGAAAGGGAAACATCATTTAGTATCATAGGTACACATAATTTTACTTTTTGGTAGAGACAAAATACCACCCCTTCGAACAAAGACCTTAACAAAAACTGTAATATAAAGTTTCGTTGAATGTCTTCAGAAAAAAACCTGCAGTAATTAGAAAAAACTGTAATGGATTAGCTGACAGTATCTGCCAAAAAGACTGGGAAGAATTGTAGCACTATGTACAGCTGAGAAGGACTGGAAGGTGAACAGCTGAAGCAATAGCTATTAAATTGTTTTCATCTTCCCTGTGAAGTTCTCCTCCTTTGTAAACTAAGAAGTTTTTAAACAAAACATCACCACCTACAAAAAACAAACACAACCGACAGCATGTAAGTCAAAGAATATTAAAACTGTAGCCTGAGAAAGAAACATGTTTTTCCATCCTTTGTCAAGTATCATCTTCCTCTAGAACAAATTAAGCAACAGCTGCCAGACTGGAAAAAAGAAAGTCAGGCGTTCACACATACAGTTTTTATAAAACAGTAAGCAAATATAAAAAGAAACCTTTTTTTTTTTTTTTTAAATTGTATTGATTAATGCTCCATATTAGAACTAGATAACAAGTAGAAGAATTTCAAGAAACTAAAACCCGAAGTATGCTTTGGCATATTTTTGTAACTTTGTGCATTTACTGTTCAAAGTTTCTCCACGTTCACTGAGCATGCTGGCTGTTGATAAAGGAAGAGCTCCCTTAAAGAGAGTCATTCTTAGAAGCTGTTGACACTGGATCTACTTTCTGCCAGAGCTCTAAATTTACCCTTAGGAAAGCAAACATGAGCATGTTAAGCTGAACCTTCTCAACATACAGTTTCTACAATGAGTCTATCTAAATAAACAACTAAAACTGCTCTTGATATGCTATAAGAAGTGAAATAATCAGGCCCATTATTGGTATACTTATTTTCTACTGTGAGGCACTGAAGTCAGCAAGTTCAAAATATTCCCAGTTTTTTTCTTCTCAGAATTTGGATCATTATTTCTTTGTGCTCTCACTACACGGACGTACGCCCTTCTTCCCACAGTGAAACTGCAATTCGCAACAGTAAGAAAAGTTTTAATATATGAAACTGCCAAAAATCCCCACAAAATAAGAAAACTAAGTTTTCTTGTATGGAAAAGATATTTATTAAGGTCCAGGTGACAGCTGCACACTGAGAACTGCTAGATTTAAGAGAAAAACAGATATTCCTACTCCAGCCTGAACAACCAAAGAAGATGAGAACTTTAAAGTCAAAATTAAAACTGCATTAATGGTTGGCAGCAATTAAATCAGCTGCTCAGTTTTTGAGTTTCAGAACTAATTTTGGAGGAAAAAAAGCACAAAATAAAGAACCACTAAATTTTGAAAATCTCATTCTTTTAAAAAAGATACAGGGCATCTATTTGGGAATCTATGGTTACATGAAGCGCACACTAAATGGCCGCACTAAGCCCCCTTTAATAATACCAAAAGCTAGAATCTGTAGTACAAGTTAAGCATATGCAAAAGAATTATGTTCAGAATAGAAAGATGCGTGTTGAAATTGACTAATAAGCTACCTGAAACCACCACCCCTCCAAAAATGCTCTTCTTTCTACCTGAACACAAGCTGTACAATAAAGTCTATTTTGCTTTGAAGTATATTCTGCTTCCACACTGCTGTTCTCAGAACACTGGAGTTAACCCACCAAATAGAAAAACCAGCCTTAGATGTCAGAACTTTTCGTGCTCTAACCTGAACACGCAAGTCAGTATTTGTGGCAAATGTTCATTAATAACACTCCTGAGATTTGTCTAGCTTTTCAGCCACACAGAGCAGGTATATTCCCATACTACCAGCGCAGCAACAACAGACTCATCAGCTGCCAAACCAACAGAGTCTTCATTGTCCTGACATCACATGCACACTCTACAAAAACAGCTAGCAGCCACAGGGCCTTTCTGCATCTAGCAAAAGCTCGTTAATGTAGTGTACAGTAAAGTCAGACTACCAAAGGCTTTTGCCTGGAAGAACAGTAAAACATGTTCATAAAACTCAGTATGAAACATAAAATGGAATGTGATGCTTAGAAGTACCCAAGGCAAACCAATACTTGTCAGATCTAGAGAGTCATGTTAAAAAAAATGACAAATCACCATAGGAAAAATTTCTTTAAAACATTCTCGTTCATTAAAGGAGAATGAGGTAATGGTCTATTTAAACTTGTTATACATCTTTGACCATGATCTGGAAGTAAGGAAACAGGAAAAAAGAACCACTGGCACACATCCAAGGTGACATAACAGTGACACTAATAATGAGTGTACTAGTCATATGAAGGCTATCAAATAAATTAGCAGTCTGTATAATGCAACTTCAATCAAAAAAAGCAGGTGAAATCAAGACCAATCGAGTTTTTATTTGATAAAATAAAAAATGACTGGATTTTTAGAGGCATGGGAAGAATGAGATACAAAGAAACCATAAGGAACTTCAAAAGCGGTTTAACCAGGCTGCATACCAGATCTTCAAATTGAGAAATAGATCTCCCAAAGAGAACATTTTTCTGATACGCACTGGACGTGCATTTTACAGAGGTCTCACACTCCAATCTATCTTGATCTCCAAATCACAGGTTTCAAACAACACAGATAACAAATAAAAGAGCTTAGAAGTTAGTACTGGATTCAGACATGTCACATGGGGAAACAGGAATCCATGAAACCACCATTGCTGGTTTGACAGAAATATTAGACTATAGAGAACCAAAACATTTTAGTGCCTTTTAAGGTAGCCAAGGTCTCCACTTTAATAAAGGTAAAGAATATTGCATTTAATCTAATCTTTCTGCTAAATCCAAGTAGCATACAAAGTTTAACATACTTGAAGCATATCTCACAATGAAAATGTACCTGGCAAGAAAGTACCAGATACCCCGTGTCCTGAAGTTCAAGGCAACCAGGATCAGGCTATGCTGTATTCTGCAAACTGTTGAAACAAAAAATGCAGCAGTTATTCATGCTGTTTTTCTCTTAAGATCCTAACTATCTTGACTGGAAAGTTTACAAGTTTCAATCTGCATGTCTGCAGTTCCTGGACATGTAAGTGCAGTGCAACTAAAAAAAAATAAAAAAATCCAAGTGGTTTTGAGCTCAGAAAGTCAGAAGGGAATATATACTTCAGAACAACTGCAGGGCTTCGTTTCAAATGCAATTGGTCACTGAAAAAAACAGAGTAAAAGAGAAACATCAAAAGTCATTATGTATTTAAGTTACATTAACTGCTAGAATATTGTACTGAAGACACAGTGGTACTAGCAACATAAATGATCAAATACAAGGAAAATTAAGTTTCTCAAACAATAAAGAAAGAAGATACCAACTTGCTTAACTCAAAAACATTTTCTTTCAGTTAACAGAACAGAAAGATATGGCTTGATCACGTTTTTAAGAAAGCAAGTCTCCAAAACAGAAAGATTCCTCACCGATCATTCATACTTTTGATCAGTCTACTAGAAAGAATGAGGGGGAAAAAAAAGTTCCTATATGTCACTTTTGACAATAGTGCATTCTGGAACACAACAAAAACTAGTTCTATGTATTTTTTAATACATCCCAGACTAAGTCAATCTGAAGAGACTTACGGATCTGAAAATGAATGTCTGAGATGAGGTTCTTAAAGTATTCTTTATTAATATCATTAGAAGTTGCAGAAACAACTTTCTTGTAATATAAAGGCACAGGGAGACAGTTTTGATAAAATATTCCAATCAAACAGTAACTTACAGTACAAAAGGACAATCGTAACGCACATACAAACCCCAAACATCTCATTCAAAAATATTTCACCGTGTTCATCAATAATAATGGGCAATGACTAAAAATATAAATTGTTATTGTACAATAAATATCTGATAGGTGCAAACGGAACAAGATTTATTGCTCTCCACAACGTTTTCCCTGTATTGGTTTGTGTGTTGTTTTTTTAAAGTTCCGAATTCCTTTTATAATCAGCTTTAGTAATTTATTTCTGAGGGAACTAAACCCAAACAAAATCTGATAGGAAGGACATTCTGGCAGTTACAGCACTGCCTTGAGTAGTAACCAGAACTGGCAGTGTTTGTTTCTTTTACAACTTTAACAATCATACTCCACTCGCTCACTGGGAAATGTGGTAAATGTCTAAAAATCAACTTTAGTGATAAGTCAAGGCTTTTATGGTAGCATAGTGTTATTTAGTCTGAGGGCTAGTCTATTTTCTTCAAATAAGTGGATTTTATGATGAAAAATAACATGAACCTTCTCTGACAGCTTGTGCCAGAGCAATCATGTAAAACCATTTTCAAATGAGGGAAAGGGGGGAAAGGGAGAAATGAAAATTAAAAGCTGCCTTGGGCATCCCAGCTCCAGAAAATGAGACAAAGGATTAGGAGCAAATTAGGGCTACATAAGTAAAGATGACTTGAAGTGCGAATTTCAAATTCCAAAATATCCTTAATATAGTCACCTAAGAAATCAAAGAGCACTCTGCATCTTTATATGGCTCCACTTTCTGAGATTTGAGAAAGAAGGACCAGCCAGTGAGTTTGCTGTTTTCCTGACCTTGCATTTGCAGCAATTTGGTAAAGCAACAGCTTCCATCAGTCTTCTGATGCTGTATGAGGCATTCTAACTTTCAAGAGCAAAGTAGCACACACTCGCTACCTTGTTCAGAATTATTTTTAGCTCATAGGAAATACTGTTTTATACACGCATTTAAGAATTACTAGTTTCCTTCATTATTGTTACAAGAAGTAATACGCGTACATTCCCTAAGAGTATCTGTTTTATCTGTTTATGAATAAGACTTCAGGAAAACAAAGCATTACAGTAGTGTTAAAAACAAAAAGGGGGGGGGGGGGGGTGGGCACGCAGGGGGTAGGATCAAACTTTTAAGTGAGTTCATGTCCAGTAACTGAGGTTTTTATAAAAACTGTAATTTATGAGAACAATTCCAGATTTACACAAACCGCAACAAATCAATTTTAACTGCACTGGGAACAGTCAGACTTAATCAAGAAAAGGTGTCTAGAGTGAATACAGCTTAATTTAGCTAGTAAACCTAAAGATGACTAGTCAGTAACCTCCATTACACTTGAATTCAACAAAATTGGGAATGGTGCAAAACAAACTGCTAACTTGCTAGACATTATTATTAAAATTAGGGTTTTCTTCTAGTATAAGCACATAGTTTTAAAAGTTCTTCGAACAGTAACCAAGGACCACTAAAATTGAATTTTGAGCATTATTAACTTCACTACAGTATAGCTTTTTTTCTTTACTGTTTGTTTAGAAACTAATAAACAGAACCATTTTCTTTGGTTTATGCTTAACTACACTGGACTAGTGAATTTTTATTTTTAGTCAAGCCTCTATCCCCAATTCAAATTAATAGAAATCTTTTTATTGTAGTGTCTCTCCAATTCTCTAATTATCTCATTAAAAATAGAGTTTGCTCATATCATGATTTCCTGCTAAACAGTTATGTGTATATACTGGCATGATGGGTAAAAGTTTTGTACAGTAATTACACTAAGTGATATTTCCAATGGCAAAACTACAAAAGACATCGAGTGAATGTTAGTTCAAGTGACATATGAATTTATGATGATCTTAAAAAAAAAAAAAATGCACAATGTGTAAGCATAGTAAAATACAGTGTAAAACCCCCTAAAATTAGACAGTAAACATAGGAATCCTGCACTCACAGAAGGAATGTACTGCACCACAACAATGTGAAAGCCTGTTAAATCTGAAAGAATGAAGACAGCTAGATTTAACTGGATGTAAATGCCACTTCAAGGTGTTTAAACAAACACAAAAATGAGACAATGATGTCAGGAAAAAGGCCTTTAAAACAGGCCATCAGTCTAACTTGACTTTCCAAGTAAGAACATCAGCTTCACAAAACTGTGAAACTAATGCAGTTTTATGTAAAGTACCCTTTGACACACACGCTGTCAATTAAGCTATCACAGTCTTTTTTGACCTACTCCCTTTTAAATAGTTAGAGAGGAGAGTCAATAGTAGCTCAAGTTTTAATTCAGTAAGTACCTTGTCTGTTTGCAAAGAAACCTTATAACACCATAAAATTGTATTTTTATGGTATTTAGAAAATTGATAAACTAGTTTGTTTTTTTTTTTTATTTTCTCTTTTTAGTATGTAAGTTCAAAACTTCATTTTCTAATTGTCTTTGCAATAGTGTTTTAGCCAGTGTTGCAAAAAAAAAATTTCTCTGTGGACTACCTCACATTGTTACTCAATTGTGCAAGGTATTCACGCAGTTCTTTTGCAGCTTGGAATCTACCATATCGCTTCTTTGGGTTGGCACACTCATCCAGCAAGGCCTCAAGTCGGCCGTCTTTGGCAATTTCAGCTGGGGGGTCATGAAGTAGTCCTCCAGAAGTGCCACGCCATGTGGCATGTCTTGATAAAAGGTTCTGACAAATAGCATAATAATTGTGGTCCACAGTGACACGAGCACAAAGAATCTCTTTTGAGAACGACAGACAAGCTTCTTTATCACAGTCATCAAATTTGCTTTCATACCATACATCCCAGTTCTCGGGTTTATCTGTGAAATACAAGGACACAGGAAAAAAAAAAAAAAGTGAGAAAGAGAAGGAAAGAGTGTATGTGTGTCTGAATACAATCAGAAGCTCAGTACACAGCAAACTGGTAATACGTGAACTATAAACCAACTTTGTTTAGCTGAACTCTTAAACATTCTAGTCTAAGATTGCATCTGGCAGTTTGATATACCCTTCTGCTGAAATGGTCCTGGCAGTACAAAAAATAAGGGAAAGAAAGAAACAGGGTAAAATAGACAGCAAAGAGAGGGAAGCAGAAAAAACAGCACACTCAATACATGAAATCTACATTCACACACATACACAGAGGAAAAAATGTAGCAAACACAAGTACCAGAGAATGATCCACAGCTGAAGTTGAGAGAAAAATAAACAAGCAACATTATTTTAGCAACACAGATTTGTTTCTCCAGTTGCCCTGGGAACTACCACTGGCAAGTGGTCTACCAAAGACCAAAAAAACCATTGCGAAGTAATTACCATAAACTTCTGAAACATTCTTTTCAAACTTCTTACTTTAGATGTGGTAGTAACTAAGAAGTGCATATAAAAAAAAAGATAAATTACATATAATCTCTGAAGAAAGAAAAAAATTCAAAAAAACTAGTGGCATTTATGTACATGTATAAACACTCTACACGTAGGTTTAAAGTTATCAAAATTTGAAGGTGTAACTAGCAGCCTTGCCACAAAGCTTTCTTTAACTTAAAACCTGATTTACAGAAAATACCTTATACAACAATAATACATAAGAAGTTACTAAGTGTGAAATCTCCTGAGTTCTTACTACTTTTTGTTAGAAAACTTTCATTATAAGTATCTAGATTACTGGCAGATTGAAGAAGAGGTCCTTGTCATGGAGTCTCATAGTCGTGCTGATCTCTTTTAGTAATGTGATGCACAAATAAAGATTTATCTGTGGTTGCTGGTCTCTGAGCTGACTATTGGTCTACACATTTATGGTGCACTATAAGCCAGTCTACAAAAAAAAAGCATACTGAAGGATGACTGCTAAGACTATAAATAAGTGATGCAAAAATTGTACAACAAACAGCAAACTCAAAATGGAAAAGAAGCCAGCAACAAATGAGAATGGGGAAGATGGACTTCAGCAAACTCAAATATGAAATCCCACGCAAAGTACAAATAGATATTACCATACAGTGCAGTTGGGCAGAAGGTACATATTCAAATATCTAAACAGGCATTTAAATCACACTGGACAAAGACTGTTTAATGAAACTTTCTAGAAGATTAATTAAATCAGTATTAAATAGCAAGTTTATAAAAAGACTGGGAACTTTCTTGTGCCCTCATTTGTTTTCCATGTTCTTGCCTAATTGTTAGATTGCAATTCATGCAGCAAAATCCCAGTTAGATCCAAACTAGTCTGATAACTATAGACAACAGATGCAAGCATGACACTACTTTCAGCATTCAGCTTCTGCAACAAGCTACATGATCCTATTCCATGAACATATCAAGTTTTTCAGAGTGCATTTGGTCATCTTTGTGCCTGAGCAATTCAGACATGCTTGAAGTCAAAGTAGTATTACTTTAAGAGAGTGGAAAAAGAAAAAAAAATAAAATAAAGTTTATTTGTGTGGCCCATAGGTACTAAAGTAAATTTACTGGATATCCAATACATTAAAAGGTTTTCTTGGTAGGATCAGATAATTTTAATCTAAGATACTTGAGAACATATAATAAATCTAATAGGAAAAAAAAAAAACAAACACACCCCCCCAAAAAAAAACCACACCACCAATAAAAAACCCATAAAACATATTTCCTTGTAGAAAAGTGTGTGGATAGAAAATACAGTCTTAAAGTTAATTTGGCAGAACAACATATGAAGTCTATTTGCAGATCTTAAAAAAAAAGATTCACCCAAAGCAAACTGGAATCACTTGGCCTGTTGCCATAGGCTTCTGCAGAATCTAGGGTTTTGTCTTCAATGTTTCTAGCCCTTAGGTCTGTAAAGTTTTCCTTGTAAGCTCAAATGGAATATAAACCCATGGCATGCCACTTTGTCAAACATCTTTCCTGCTGGCACTGCTTTGAGCTTTTACAGTTGACAGGAAGATGAACAAATTGTCACTATATCCATTTGGAAACAGCACTAAAATTACCCGTTCTTTCAGTTCCATTATTACAGAGCACCAACCTGAACAAGCAAACCAGAGGCAGGATATGTAAATAAGGCAAAGAGGGCAGTAAGACTGTCTTGTCATTCACAGAAAATATAAAGTCAAGACTTCCATCCTTACAGATATCTGGAAAAGACGAAAGGAACCTCCCTTTTTTAGTTAAGGTACAGAAGACAGTCAGCCAGACCATCTATCTGTCCATCCATCCACACAAATGCATTCCATGTCCCAACAGTCTCCTCCTGCCCTCACCTCTCCATTTAAGCAGGACTACAAAGATTAAAAGTGCATGTAAATCAAGTTCAGGCAACCTCAACCCTTTATAAAATTGACAAATCGGTCAAGTTAATTAGTAGTCTAATTGCAGAAGAAAGCTAATTAGTTTGTTAATTAGTAGTCTAGTTGTAAAGCCAACAAAATGGGTATTTACCAAGTATAAATACTTTAAATATTGTGCTTGCAGAGAAAGAAGCAAGAGATGTGGGATGAGGGGAGAAAAAGACGACACTTACTCTGTCTGATTAACCTTTTGTCTGCAACCAGAACGTTTTCTGCATCTACAATGATAACTTTCCCATCTCTCGGTCCAACTGCAAAGTTGTCAAAGCTGACATCAAGGAGGTAGAGTGCAAATTCAAAGTCATTATTTGTCAGCTGCTCAGCTATTTCCATTAATTGCCAGGCCAGATCCACTCGTTTCTCCCACGGTGCATTGAAGTAACTCCACAGCTCCTCTCCAACATAATTGACGGCCACCATTCTTCCGCATGCTCCTAAGTACTTTGCGAATGGCCAACCCTCATCAGATGGAAAACTCTGTATATGAAAAGATTTTTAAAAATTTTCATCAATACAAAACAGCTTTGATTTCAAAAGGCTGTTCAATAAGATTTAGAAGAGGCGTCTGTAAATACCCATCAACACTACATTTCCAGATCCTTCTAGGTTTTGAAGGGAAAGAAAAAAAAAAAAACACAAAATATATTTACGTGAGCAAGAGGCCCTGCTGGAGTACTAAAGGGTAAGGAGTTGGAGGACCTGAAATACATACAACCCATATCTAGCTTTCCATATACTATATATACACACATATTCACATACGCAGGCACAATTCTACCAGCTATGTTTTTTCTGTTGGAGTTTTATACACATCTATTGCACTAACGCAAGTATATTTCCCACCAAGATAATTTTGCATCTGATATTATCAATTAAAACCAATTCTTTTAATAACCCGAAGGAAAAAGCCTTAAAAGGTGACACCTCCTTCTCTCCAATAACCCCCTTCTCATTCTTCCCAGTTGGCTGTATACCTTTGAGTATCTTCTCACTTGAAGATCTCTCACAGAAAGAACTACAAAATAGATTAGGGTATGAAAGAAAGCTTAGGGTTTCTTATGCTATAATACTCCTTAGCAATATACCCCTTGATTAATTGTTACATACATACCCTGTGCGTTATTACACACAGCCACGTAACATTTTTATCAAAAGTAAAATCTGTCTCCAATACTAGTTTTCTTGGAAGTTAACATAAAAGACTTGATAGTAATAACATACTACAACCAATTAAAAAGAAAACCCAAAACCAACAAAAAAAACAGCTCACCAGCATATTTCTCCTACTTCAGGTGTGCTGAATGTGCCCTAAAACTTCAATATAAACAGACAAGTATTTAAAAGTTATCCTCCATACTATGCATCAGGAAGAAAGCATTAAAATATTAAATGAAGAAGCCCCAAATGCACACAAGTTAGCACTCTTTCAGAATAAGATGTACACTAGTTTTGACAATTAGGAGATAACACTGTGTGCACATGCTCCTTCCTTGTGCACTACCTTGCTGTGTCGCAAAGGTTTTACCACCCTTGGGCTGAACAGCATGGTGGGTTTCAGTCTGAACGGAAGCTTTATACCTCCCGGAATCCATGGCAGCAGAAAACATTTATGGTAAATTGAGAAAAGAGACACTGGAAGGAAACACATTGTGTAGGACAGATCTGAACTAGAAGACCAGTTAGGAAAGAGATGCCCAGCACTCACCCATCTGTGGATGTATCCCACTTTAAAAAAATTAGAAAAGCTACACAGTGCTTACACACCCAATCACCATAGCCTTAGAACCCACACCTCCCCTACAACAATCCTTGATTTCACCCACGTCTGTGCTTCCTTTGATGATGAAGTTTTGATCATTTTAAACACTAGGCATCAGCTGATGCTAAGGCAAAGTTAGAATACCGATGTTGGCCAGAAACCCTAGAAGCCCTGTATACACGGGGAATTGCAAGCCACATCTACTCCAAAGAATTAATACTTATTCTTGAAATGCAAACAGCAAAGTTACAACTATATTAAATTCTAAATTTGAATTGTGAATTGAAAAAGTTGTGGGGAAAAAAAAACCAAAACAAAACAAAAATAGAATTGCTAAGATCACAACAGCCAATAAAATAATATGTCACCCACATGCACTCCAATCTTTACTCACAGAACTGGCTTGCATATTTCACTAGTCGTTTTCTGCATAAGCATGCTGCCATGTCAGGAACCAAGTTTCATTAAAAAGACTAGTAACTGGCCTCTGAACCAAAAGGTCATTGGATCAATGAAAGCTCTAGCAATATACAAGAGGAAAATTCTTATAGTTGTCTTCTCTGTCTTTTAAAAGATGCTGCTGGTAAACACAAAGGAAGAAAAAGCTAAACAGGAACACTTGCTTGGCAGTGCAACAATAGTTTCTCTTGGTTATATGGAATTTTTAGGATTTCACAATAGCTGCAGGTTTCAGGAAATACGAAACAAAATCCTGTGGAGAGATTGTCTCAATCTACTATTTCACTACAAAACTGGAATCTTTGCTACAGAACTTTTATGTACAAATGCTACTAATGAAAAGGTTTGCTAAAGCACATCAAAGCCTCTGGGAAACACAACTACTCCCATTGTGCAACTTCTCCCAGCAATTCACAGGCAGCTACAATTCCTTTCTCACCCATTCTGAATCACTGTCTGAAGAAGTGCAAAACTATACAGAGGTGACTGGGGAAAAGGAACAGTTATGATTGGGTCCACACAGTGCTCCCTCCACTCCCCAGAAAAGAAGGTGAAGAAAAGATTTGGACATTCGTTTTTATTTCTATGCCACTGATATTGGAGAAGGTCACTCTAACACTCCACGTGGCTCTCACTTCGGAGAGTTTCCAGCCCAGCAAACCAGTTCACCTTCCTACAGCATGCTCATTGCCATCCTTCTTCTAAAGGCCTTTCAGAGAGAGAAGATTTGGGATCGAAGTTTCTGCTCTGGAAGCACAGACCTTGCCAACTTCTATGCAAAGTTACTCAGAGCCCTTCCCCGTTTTCATGTCAAGTAAGAACTGTTTATATGTCTTATTCCAAATATATATACCCGTCAAATAGAAGGCATCAGAGTACTTCTGATCACATGGCAGGGGAGAACCTAAAGTTCTCCAGCGCAAGAGCAGCCTTTACTGAATTTTTATTTTTATAAATGTAAGAACAGAAAAGCTTAAGGCAAGTATTATTACCAAAACCATAAAATACTTAACAGAAGGTAGCATCAGAGCATGCAAGGTTACCATTTTAAGATTCCCATTCTGAATACAAGCCTTATGATGTTATGACACACTGTTAAATCTTATCTAGCTACTCTCATCAAGAAGATGAGCTTTCTAGTTTGCACAATTGAAAAATGCCCACTTTCACATTTAAGTGGTTTTTGTTGAAAGGGCATGGCTTAATGGTCATTAAAACACTTTTTGTTTCATATGATTAACACATTTAATAAATGTTATGGAGGCCCTAATTGAGCCCATATGTAAAATGAAGGCCAAGTACCAGGTTAACTTGTACCTAGCTTCCAGCAGCCCTTGCTTGGAATGCTTAAAAACATTTCAATTTGTTCATCTATAGTTTTAAAACTATTCCATATTTTAAATGTAATTTGGAGACAGTAAAAATATCCATTCGTTTATGTGTTAACACTGCTCGATAATTGGATCCTCCTGCAAGCTGAGCATCCATCCCAGACTACTCTGGATCAAGATGTCCTCTATGGAATTTTCAAGGACTCTTCAAAGTTTCTACACAGAAAATCTTGCCTATATAGCACATGTGAAGAAATTAAAATAATAAATAATATATATTGTTGACATAGTTTGCCATTTGACAGCAAAAGCCATTAAGCTAACTCCTAACATAGCAAGCGCAGAAGACAATTTTAAAGGACATAACTATGTTTACCACTGCAAGGAACCTTTCTTGGTTGGTCAAAAGGACATCAGACCCATATTAATAACAGAATAGGTTCAAAGTTTTTGGGGTGCCTAAGTGTCTGGACTTTTACTCTATTTTGATTACCTATCTACTCACATAGACAAATCTGGTCCAGAGGATGATACAGAACTAATAGGATGGGTTTGAGACCAGTATGACATTTTCAAGCTGTGAAACTATATAACTGTATAACTATATAACTGAGCAGAACTAAATCTCTGTAACTGAATCTATTATGCAATAAGGATGACATTAAGCAGTCTTCAGGTTTTTTTAATCTGTAGGCTTCAGGGCAGTTTATGAAGGTGGTAAGTACAGGCAAACATCCACTAGTTCAGGGCAAGATACATTCCACAGTTAAGAAGCTGGCTTTTTTTTTTTTTTTCCCTGGGTTTTTTTTGCTTATTTTGCAAGCAAAATAATCTTCCAATAAATGAAATGTGTGCTAATTCAGTGTTCCTTACTTATTTTACAAACAGACCAATATAATGAAAATTCATGTCTGTGGCATCAATAAAGGCCACTAAATGAGATTTCCTGCACAGTTATCATTACTGTATTCCGTTCTGGATCAGTATTGGAACAAACCAATAAGCAAGTGGCTGTTGTCCATCCAATTAAATTACTTATTTACAAAGGAACATGCAACTTCACTCAGAAGAAGCAAGCAGGAGTTGGTGCTAAGGCATAACCTCCAGAGAACTCTGGGCAAGCAAAAACTTTTCATTCCAGTGAGTGGTACCAGTGGGCATACAGGAAAATTCAAAATACCGCCTACTGGTATCCATCGGGAAAAAGCCATACAGCTTAGTACTGGGGAAGTCAGAATGTGTGTACCTATCAGTCCAGTACCCATTATTCAAGACTACCTTATCCATATCTCATAAAGTCAAATTTGTATCTTAAATTGGAGAAAATTTTCTGATAAACACAAGTTTAACTGATTTGACTAACTGTGCAACATTTTCATAATGCTGCATTTTGTCAGCACTCACTGCAACATATTCAATTGCTACAGCAATGATGGTGAAATATTCAGGTAATTATGACTTTGGACCACCCCACTCCTTCCTTTTCCACCCCTCTCCTTCCCAATATTCCAGTCCTGCTCTGTTTATGTCTTGCCTCCCTTTCCAAGTACAAATTCAACCACAAACAGCTGAACCTGGCAAAAGCCATGCTACCATTGGAAGCGAAGGTGTCCATCCCTCCCAAGCCATCAAGCACACTCATTTCCATTCCCTCTTTCATGTCATTAGGAAGGCAATGCACCTGGGACTTGCTGGGCTGGTGTTCAGCTGCATCAGTAGCCTGATCCAGCTCATCACATCACCACATCATGCTAGTACTGACAGAAGGAAGGGAGAAGGCCTGAACAGCCACGTGCATAAGACAGGAGAGAAGCTAAGAGGACCCTTCCTTTCCAGCAGCAGCAGGGATTTATGTAATGGGATTATACTGATTTTGAAAGTACAGCGTTAGTCACAATGGTACACTGATCTTCAAAACATATCCATCACGCTTCCTGCGCCACGTACACTGAATTTCATTTCACACAAGAAATTCTAGGGGCAGTTTGGTTTATTAAGAAGTGAACATCCCAGACATTACTAGTAAAATATCTGCATGCCATACTGTAACACAGATATATTTAGAACTCTGTGGAAATAAAAAGATCCTTTGACAACAGGAGTGCAGGGAATCCTGCCAACATCTGCACATGTACAAACAACATCTCTGTTTTGGCTCCCTTCCAACTGGCATGTAACAGCCACATCTACACTTCGTTACCCAAGTCAGCAGCTGAAGAAGGGGGTAAAAATATGTACAAGTGCCTCATTCAGGAGTTTTATATTCACTCAGTGAATTTGATGAATATTAATTAAAGTGCAGATCTGTTGTCTTTGCAAGCAGAGATTTGTAACTTTTTGCACTATTCTATTCTGAAAGCATCTTTCTAGATGAAACTGCAGCTAACTTGAGGATTTTTTTTCTCCATGTATTCAAATTTTGAAAGCCAGTAAGACATGAAAACAAATTTGTACAGTCATTAAACATGTCTTCCATGAACAAGGTGCATTTAGAAACAAAAATCTTAGTGGGTAGCTGCCAAAAATTTCAGATTTCTGTGGAGAAAGGCTTTATATTATTTTAGTTTTTAATTATCAAATTATTTGTAGCATAAATATTTCATAAGATAATTTTGTACATGAATATGCTATTTGGAGACTTAAAAATGTGTATTAGACAACTTTGATAAAAACCAAGCCCTTGCTCAAAACCAGAATCAGCTATCTGACAAAAGAATCTGCAATTCTGATGCACCCACTCACATTTTGTCTGCGAATATACACGCAAATCCATGGAAACCACAGACAATTAAGCTTTTAAAACTGTTTTAAAATATAGTAGCGCATATGACAAACTACAAAGAGGTAGCTTAGTAAGTTTTCCCTCATTAAAGTCGTTATCTTTCTCTATTCACAGAGAAATATGTATAAACTTCTAACAGAAGGATGGAAACCAGTAAATATGACAAAAAATTCGGCTACCTCCATTCCTAGAGACACATACATCAAAAAAATATTTTAGTTGCCCTAATCAGTGTAGCTACAGAATACCTCTCTAAGCAAGGCTTAAAAACCTGAACAAACACCATCAAAGGGACAAAGGACATTTTGTTCCTGAAAGAATAATACTTTCATTTATGTCTTTAAAAAAAAATACACTGTAATTTCAGAATATTGAGAATTAATAGGGTGAATTTATAATTTCCTTGAAGCATAAAACACCCTATCAGTGCATTTGTCTTCCTCACTTCCATCTGTCTAAACACGAGAGGATGGATATACAAATCTGCCACTGGTTTTGAATGTTCAGAGCTCTGAATTAGATCACGCAGTGAAGGCTCACCAGCTTGAAGCTGATAAAGCCTATTGTAGTCTGCAATAACACAAATCCCCTTTTAATTAAACACTTAAAAGAATATTAGTTTATCATAATCAAGCATGTAAAAAAAAAAAAGCCAGAAGTTTAAGAAACAGCTGACATATTTGAGCTACTGTTTCCTGTACCATTAAAAAATACTTCTCATTTTCACACCTACTCTACAAGATGCTACATGTCACTACCAATTTTTGTTTGAAGTGAGTTCCATCTAAAAAAAAACCACTAAAAACAACCACCAAAAACCAGAGAAACCCAAACAAAGAGCTACACCTTAAATATGATGAAAAAATAATAATAATTAAAAAATGCAAAACAGAGTGAGGACCTATCTTCCTACTGCTTATGACCCTGAGGACCTTCATGACAAAATTACATTCTATGTGATGCCTTCACTAAAACCATCCTACTGAACTGTGTTTGCCCCGGCACAAACTGGCACAGGAAGTATAATTTATAATATGCTCTTCCTCAAAAGGAAAAAACCTAGTTCTCTTTCACAGAGTACTGTTGATTCTGCAGTGTAAACAGAAGTAGCACTTGTGTTAGTCACCAAGGCAAATAAGTAAAGCTCTAAAACCACAAAGAGCTAGAGGTCACATTTTACTATGAAACTTTTCAGATCAAAGAAGGTTAAAAAGCACAGCCTGAACGCAGATGCCTTCTTTTGTCAGGAATGGACCTGCGTTCTGGAAGATACGTATTCAAATGTATTTGTGAATGCTAGTGACTATAATGAAAACAATTTCATTCTTAACTATATACCAAATCATTTGACATTCAACTGAAACTCCCACAGAAGTTAGGCATATACATATATATATATAGCCTACACACACAGGGAAGACTGGATTTCATTCCAAATATTAGTATCCCCATTGAAACTATGATCCTTTCATTTAGTTGACTTTTGTTCAGTTTTATTACATTTCAATCAGTCACCACATAAAATTAACACCAACAAGAGGTAGCAGGTTCACTTGACACATTATAGAACAAAAATAGGCAGACAACTCTAAATACTTAGAATTACACGTTGCTCAATGATTAAGTTGAACTGTAAAACTTGTATTTCACAATGTTAGCAGAGGTATGTCATTTCTCCAAACAAATTAATGAATAATGACTAAACGCAATAACCATAGTAAAGAAAATTTAATGCCATATTGGTTGGTACCTGTTCAAATTAGCTTGTATGTCATAGAAGTTTGTTCAGGTTAAATTTGCAACAGATGAAAATGATGACTATGTACTTCCCATCAGTTATGAGTCTGGAATATACCACTATGAAGAAGTTCTAGCAGAGATGGCTTAGTCTTATTTCTGAAAGTTCACTTGCAAAATTGAAAAGACTAAAACAAAGCCTCAATTACTTAATTCAGGGAAGTAAAACATAGATCTCCCTCTACATCAGACATACCAGAAGCAAATGGACAACATTGGTATTTCAAGGTTTGGAAAGTGGGGTAACGGACCTTTTTTGCATTATTGAAAACTGCTAGGAGTTAAAATTTATCAGGAGGATTTCTGGTTAAGTCTGTTTAGTGATTTCTCAGGAGCCTCTACATTAACATAGTCATTCATCATAACACATACCCCACAATAACTTCTTCAAGCATTTCTAAAGTATTCCAAAACTTTCTTTATACTTTACTTTCACGTCTTCACTTTAGGAAAGTTTCACCAGAAGGAATGATGAAAATAGTTTTGATCATTTAAAGGAACATAATTAAATATGGTAACATGACAAGTACAAGCCAGTTCTGGCCTAATACATATACTCATATGCTACTGCAAAGAGTAGTTCTTCAGTTTTCAATACAATTAAATTAGTGGAATATTCTTGTAACACGAGGCCACTCAATTCTAATTCAAAAATACAAAAATTGTTCATTTCTTTTTAAAAATGTGCACAATGGAAATTCAGGGGCAGACAGCAAATTAATCTTTCTCCACAATACTTAGAAGTATGTAAAACAGGAATCAAGAAAGACTAAAGCCTCACTTTTAAAACCTAAAATTTAAATCCTTTGCTTTCTGAATTATCTTTTCTACAGGTGTCAGAGAACTGATTTCTGCAAGAAAGAATTTTAAGAAAAGACCTGAAAATAAAAATAAAAATCAATGTATCCGTAAAGTAGCACTTGTTGAAACATTTGTTACGCCTAGTCTATGTTTACTGCAGAAAGAAAAAATAGCTTTCAAACAAAAAAATAATCCAACTGCAAGGGATTAAAGGGGGGGGGGGGGGGACACGACACAGACTGTCAGGTAGTCATGTTCTATAATTGTCTGCAGCAGACTACAGTGCATCTTTAAAATTAATTAATATATGAAATTGCAGAAAACCAAAAAGCTTCAAAGCAACTGCAGATAACATGACTAGTAACAATTGATCTCAACCTAAGTTTTAACTTTTTCCTAAAGATCAGAGGAAAATATTCAACATTTTAAAATACTAGCCACTAAATACTACTCAATATGTCAAAATGCCAGTAAGCCAGGACTTAAATAATACAAGTCCACTAGAGGACATATCAGGCAGTGCAGATAACTGCCTTAAATCTACTGCTTGGTATTTAGCATAGGAATTTATGTATCAGGAACACCAAACTGAGTAATGAGGAAAGTTTAAAAGGCACAAAGTATTAAATCTAGATGGTATTCTACTAGTGTATTTAGAATAGAACTACAGAAAATAACCTATGACTAGAACAGTCTGTATGATAAAAAAAAAAAGAGAAATACCAGGCAAGAAAATTTGCCCATTTACTTCTTACTGAGTTATATATGGATCAGCAGAATAATTCTGTAAAACATGTGGCTAAATTGCTACTTTGAGTGAATTCAGCACAAGGAATTGTTTCACACACATCACAGTTAATGTTTAATATACGTTTACCAGATGTCAATGATTGTTCTTCGCATAACAAAACCAAAACAGAAAACGTAATGGTAACATGAAGAGAAACCAGAATTTTAGGTTATGTGGCAGCAGACTGTTCACGCAGAGTAATTATACTAGGAATAGAGATACAGCTGTTGGTTTGAGGCTTTTTTTCCCTAGAAGGTATAGCAATGATCAGAAATTGTGAGAAGAAGCCATTAATCTTAAGTATTTTGAAAGCTAAATACGTATCTGAGGGATGGGCAATGATTTACACAATCTATTAAAAAATGCAGAAATACTGCTGTTTTCCACATAGGTATTGGAATTTTTCTTAGAGTTAGAAACAGAAGCCTTTGAGACTTGTAATTTACATACAAGATACAAACGCTCAACATCATTCTTTGAAGACTCTCTATTTTAAACAGGTTGTTAAAAGCTATGGCTCAAAAAGTGGCATTAATGCAGTCTAGATGTAATTCACAGACACCTTCTATAGTTTAAGAAAAACCCAACACATTACTTGCAAGCATTTTATTTACTTTTATTTTAATAGCAAAGTTTGTCTGGAAACTTCAGGTTTACTTTGTGTGCTAGTTTTGACAGAGACTGAATTAATTTTTTTCCATAGGAGCTAGTATGGATCTATGTTTTGGATTTGTGCTGAAAACAGTGTTGATTACACAGGGATGTTTTTGTTATTGCTGAGTAGTGCTTAAACAGAGTCAAGGCCTTTTCTGCCTTTCATACTGCCCAGCCAGCCCTCATGCTGGGGGTGCCCAAGGAGTCTGGGAGGGGACACAGCTGGGAAGGCTGACCCCACCTGACCACAGGGATATTCCATACCACACGATGTCATGCTCAGCATACAAAGCTGGGGGAAGGAGAAGGAAGCGGGGGGACGTTCAAAGTGATGGCGTTTGTCTCCCCAGGTAGCTGTTAGACGTGGTGGAGCCCTGCTTTCCTGGCAATGGCTGAACACCTGCCTGCCTGGAACCTGGAAGTGGTGAATGAATTCCTTGTTTTGTTTTACTTGTGCACACAGATTTTGCTTTACCATTTACTTTTATTTTATTGAACTGTTTTTATCTCAACCCGCGAGTTTTCTCACATTTACTCTTCTGATTCTCTCCCCCATCCCACTGTGAGGGGAGAGAGCAAGCAGCTGTGCAGGGCTCAGCTACCAGCTGGGGTTAAAGCACGGCACTTTGAAAACAAAGCAAATGCATTGTCATTTTAATAGTGCATCTGGCAGTACTGTACAGCAATACCACAGCCAGCACAAAGGCAAGACTGAGTACTGCAAGACCAGCTCTAGATGCACTTTTGCCACAACCATTTATAGAACCTGCGTTTCAGTTTCATCAAGACAGACGTAAACTGTCTTTTCAGTTAACCATAAGATATTAGGAGAAATACAACTCCTTTACTGAAAAACACAATTTTTTAACCTAGAAACAATTTCTTATTTCAGCACTAGTGAGTTATACTGTAGTTTCCCCAACTCTCATAACAAGGAATTCTCCACTTTGCCCTGGTTTTGGGGTGTTCTTGTTTTTGGGGTGGGGGGGGAGGTGTTTAAGTATAGAACTTCAAACTTTGCCACAGGCCTTCATGTGTTGGACAATGTGTGGTTGCATACCATGGCTCATGGCATGGCAGCTACGGTGGCACAAGGACAGCAGCTCAAAAACTGTTAAGAGATAGCCCCAGTGGCTCAAAACAGGAAATCTGAAGGCTGGCAGAGATCAGTGCAGGAGCTCTATGGAAAATAACAGGTAAGTCTAGAGAAAGCTTAACTGTTTCCCCAAATCTTTCTGTTTAATTGCCTTGGTTTCAGAAAAAAAATCTTGTTAGGAATTGGGGGGCAGGGGGGGAGAAGAAGAATCTGTGTAAGAGCCAAAGATTGAACAATCTCATCCTTTATGGAAATGAACGGTAAGCAGAAAACATTTTTGGTTCTGTAACAGTAAGTTTATGTTTCTACTTGCCAGTGAAGATAAAAATTAATCACATTACTTCATCAAGTTGAGTAACATCCTTATTTGAGTGCACATCATGGTTAAGCAAAATGGAGAAAGCTTCTCCACTACAGTATTTTTTAAAAGACAAACTAGAAGGTGAGCGATTTATTAAAAGTCATAGGGTGAGGATAAATTTACTTACATCCATGCTGGTTCTAAGAAGTCTGGAAGAAGTAAATATTCACACTGCACTCAGTCTGTAATCCCATTTATTGTTAAAGTATTGCTATTTCTTCACAAGGCCACTTTTGCCAACCTATCTTTGCAAGTATTTGACACACAAAGTCATCATATTCAAATATGAATTAGATGCCATGCACAGATCCTATCCTCCAGGTGATTCCCATTTAAAATACTCTGTTTTCCATTAAGAGAGTTGAAGGGAACATCAGCAAGTTTTGTTGTTGCTTTTGTCCGAATAAGCTGTTCATGTTTATATAAAATATTGGTTTAGATGTAGCAAATTTTGGTTACAGATCACAACTTACTTTTCTGCAATAAAGGCAAATACTTTTTAGTAAAGGGCTATTAGAAAAAGGAAGGAAAATCCCCAAACCTATGAGAAGTTAAATCTTGAACATTTACACTTCAGGTGAAATAATTCTTTCTTAATATTTTAGTACCCAGAAAAGATGTAAACTGTACCAAATAATAATGTAGCTGTCCTTCCATTTGCTTCATGAGGTAAAATGGCAAAAGGGACTGAATTATTCACTGAGTACACCTATGCAACTTTTTAACAAATGTGGATAAAGAATAATAACAAGAAAGCTATAAAAATATAAATATTGAGCTAGGATTACAGTAAGTAATCTATACAAAACTGTACTGGTTTACTACTGTTCAGAGACTTGTAACTGAAGTACATCATGCTATGGGTCAAAGCCCCACCTGAAAACTTCCTAGAGCAAAAGCTCTAAGTCAGTTGTGACAATACGCATTTGGTAAGCAACACCACTTCAGGAACAATCCATACTCCGAATCGGCTTCAAGCTAATCCCAATCTCTGATAAAACATTTTATAATCCACAGGTAACTAGCTCTAGTAGATGACTCACAATTTTTCTATTATAAATTAAAAATCAGGCTTAAAATTCAGTGCCTATTTACACGTGGCTGCTCCTGTAACTTAATTAAACAAAACTTTAATGCAATGGACACCAAGAGTTTAGAAGTCACGTCCACTTCTGAACCAAAACTGTATTTGTGACAGTGTTTTAAACAGTCACAATAGCGTTTCATGAAAAGCTCAAGACAAAAACTGGCAATACTTTTCCTTGTGCCTTCTGGTGACAAATAGCACCAGTTAAATGCACCGATTATTTATTTAAAATCAAAATCTGATCCTTCATGATGTCATGCATGTTTCCTTTGTTGGAAGCAGTTGATTTTTAGAAATCAGCCTACAAGTCTCATTCCTGTGCCAATATTTGCTCTCACCAACACCACAGAAACTATACCATAAGATGTTTAATGTTTCTTATTTACAAATACAAGCAAACTTCTCAGCAGTCAGTTTTCACTTCTGTAAAGTAACTTTAACCCTCATAAAGTGTGCCGTGCATCTTGCTGTTGCAATAGCTGCATAACACAGAATTTATCCGTTCCTTATGTGTTTCTTGGGTAGAGGCTGAGAATGGAGTGGTACATGACGTTATGCAAATGAGAAGTGTTTGTTCAGATTCATATATTTAAGGTATTTCATTCCCAACTAAAGGAAGGTATTCAAACCTCCAGTACCCATTACCAAAGTTGATGAATACTCTTCTGGAGAATACATTAAGAGTGTTTCAGCACACAAAGCTGGCTTGAAGTTCCCCAGAAATATTTTCCAGCATATGTCTATTCATCAAAATTTACAAGACTCTGCAAAACACTTTTCATCTGTTAAGAGGTGACAGACAACCTTGCCACACTCTGGACTGGTAAAGGCTGCCTCACTTCCCTCCAGTTTGACCTGTTCTGCTCTCAGCTGCACCTTCGCTAGGATAAATGGTGAGCAAAGTCCTTTGTTAAGTTCACATCCAAAGATTTTCATCTCTTCAACAGATTTGCCTGACAGCCTCAGGGCTCATCCACAGCTTATCAAGAAGCTGACAGAAATCAAGGTTCTTAAATCAGCGCTGCCCAC